>NC_068938.1:182245947-182450947 GCF_016801865.2 Culex pipiens pallens | reverse complement strand
GAAGGGGGGATGGACTCTACGCCTAAGCCTAGTATTCCGGAGCAGCAGGTTGAACATTATGGCCATCAATCGTGCGTTTTGGGGGTTTGTTGTATAATTAGAGGTTTTGGAGATTCTGTTTGTTTGAAAACGGAATAATTTTGAATATTTGAGCCGGGGAGCGAACGCAAATAAAACGGCCCCAACGAGCGCCCGAAAGCTCGTAAAGAATGCTTCGACGAGTTTTTATCAGATTATCGGGTGATTTTTTGGAGGGGAGGGGGGAAATTATTGGTTTCCGAGGGAGTTTTATTTGTTTTTCGGGGGCTTCGCACGACATGTATATTTATTTGAAAATGCTAATTTATTTTTTGGAAGCCGCCAGTTGCATGGGAAGATTCGGGACGTGTGAAGAAGCAGGTGCTGACTCGATGATTCATGAAGCTGCTCAGGTTGGACAAATTGGGAAGGATTTTGGGCATGATGGACTCGATTTTTGAAAATTTAATAAAAAAAAACTTTAAAAAAATAAATACAGATCTCCAACAATGTCACGCCTGAGGCCTCCAACCGCTCACGTGACCAGCTGGACCACTGGTTCGATCACACCGGTTAATTATCGAAAAATAAAACTTATAATTGACCCCAAACTGCTGCCGTTGCTCCAGATGAACGTCGTCAACCGTCAGAAAGAAAAAAAATCTTTTTTCCTCCAAAAACCCTACAATTATCAACCGACAGAAGGAATTGTTTAACCCGGTGTGACCACCGCGGAACGGCTGGAGAACCAGTTGCCACCAGCGCCGTAATTATCCGAAAAACGTCCAAAAATTGAACCCACGGAAAATCGTGATCGCATGTCACTCGTTTTTTTTTTTGATTCTCCGTTCGACGTTGCGCGGCAGCTGAATTAAAATATATTTCTACTTTGTCGGTAATTATAGAGCGCTGAAATGTTGGGATTCAGCTTGGATGGCTGCTGAAGAAGATCCCCGAGAGAAAGAATGACCCGCGATGGGTGAACCTATTCATTGATAAACTGACAGTTTTGTTTTCTTGGGGGGTGAAATCGCTTCGATCACGCATTTTTGTTTCATTGGGATTAACTCACAAAAAGATCTCTTTTAATTTAGAAAAAAATATTATTTTGAAAACTTCAGCTAAACAGTCAAAAAATGTATAAATTTGGAAGATGTAAAGTAAGAATGTTAAATATAACCTCTTTTATGATGTAATATAACTTCAATTTGAACTGTAAAAGTGGCATCAAAACGAAACAATGGTAAAATTACACATTTTCAGGTGCAAAATTACACTCTTTACTGACATAAATGATATACCCATTCCCAGAAGTAATTTTACCATGATTGTTTTTTAAGTGCAAAGGTTGAGAATTTTGGTAAAAAATTGACAACTTTTAACAAATTCTAAAATACGAGATAATAAGTTAAATTATCTCGAGAGAAAGACTTCCACTAAACTCTCATCGAGTCAGAAATTCAAAATTGATTGAGTCATAAACCATAAACCACGTGGACACTTTGGGGGGGGGGGGGAGGTGGGTTCGAGAATTAAAAGAAAACTATCCACGTGGTTTATGGATGGTCCCTTATCTACTTTTTCCAGTTTTCAGTGAAATTATAAAGCTCTCGTTGAAATTCTTTTTGAATGATTTTAATGATCATCACAGAATATTTAAAAAAAATCTAAAAAAAACTTTAGACCAACGATGCAAAAATAAATTACCTCAAACAGTTACTGAGGGAGGAAATCGACAGATATTTAACATCATATTTAGCCAACGATAGAAGAATCTATCCAAAAAATATAGTTTGATTGAGCTCTCATTGGTTTTTCGTTTCGGTTAAATCTCTCTCAATTTTCATCTCTTACACAGTAAAAAAATCATGGTTCAATTACAACTGGGAATTTTGACCGATTTCAGAAAAAAACAGTATAACTTCTAAAAATGTGTAAATTTATATCTTTTTTTTTGGTGATTTTACATATTCCATATAAACTAAGGTAAAATTAATCTGAAAAAAGTTTATATGCAAATTTCAAATTTATCATTACACTTTTTTAAAATTACACTTTTTCACTGTAAAGAATAACACATTTGCTATAGATTTTTTCATAACTGATGTTAAGTTTACAGATTTTGTGTCAGAAATAATCTGCAATATTACAGCTAAAAATGTGTAAATTTACGTCGGTTTATGTGTGAGTTTACTTATTACACATACATTGATGAAAAAATTACATATTGAAAGAGGTTATATTCAACCATCAAACTTTATTTAATCTAATACCACAATTCAACTGTTCGTAAACTGTTTTCTTGAATTTTGACAAATTCGTGACAGAAAAATTGTGCAGTATTACCTAAAAAAGTGTAAGTTTACATCTGTATTTGTGAGATTTTACTTATCCCACAAAAATTGAGGTAAAATTACTTTTTTTTAACCGTGAAGAGCAACACTTCCGCAACAGATTCTTTCATCACTAATCTTAAATATTTCTTAAATGTTGACAGATTTAATGTAAGAAAAAATGTGCTAATTATTTTATTTGATGGTTTATGTGTGAGTTTACCTATTCCGCATACATTGAGGTTAAAATTACATCTTAAAAGAGGTCATATTCAACCATCAAACTTTTTTTTAAAGTAAAATACCACAATTCAACTTTTTTAAACTGTAAAGTGCAACCTCTAAAAATATGTAATTTTACACCTGCCTCTGTGTGATTTTACTTATTACACATACATCTAGGTAAAGTTACATCTTGAAAGAGGTTATAAGGTTATATCAACCATCAAAGTTTTTTTTAAATAAAATATCAAAATTATTTTTTTTACTGTGAAGTGCAACAAAAATGTGCAAAATTGCCTCTACAAATGTGTTAAGTTACAACTGTTTGTGTGTTATTTTACGTATTCCTCAAAAATTGAGGTAAAATTACATCTAAAATCAGTCTAATATAATCATCAATTTTTTTTTATTTCAAAATTAAACCCTTTTTTTACTGTGAAGTACCATACTTTCGCGAAAGATTTTTTGATCACTTATCTCTAGTTTGTTTTTTTTTTACAATTTGTTCACTTGAACTTTTAAGATTTCAGTTCTTAATGTCTAACTATCTAAAGTTTTTTTCTTTCAGAGTTTCATCAAGTAATATCAAACGTCAGACGTTACAAACGATGAAATAATAAAAAAAGTTTCATTGAGCACTCAATAAGAGACTCATAATTAAAAAAAGATCAATATTCTTTGCCCTCTTCCGCGAAGTATCGTTGAAATAAAAGCTCAATATATTTACAAGATGAGAGAAAGGCATCAATGTCAACAATCAAAATGAGAAATAATTTCTAAGATTTGGGAAAGTATTTTTAACTCATTGATGTTTATTTGAAAGATATGGAGATATTGTCGTTGTTGTATCACTTTCTTCGGGGAAACATTTCGCCAATGACATATGAAATAATTCAATTTTCGATTATTTGACTTTTCCATTCTTTCAAAAGATAGTTATAAGAGTAAAGTAATTAAATTAAAAAGAAACAAAGTTAGACAAAATAACAAAAAATGATCACTCAATACTCAAAAAACTTTAAAAGCGTTAAATTTACACACTTTTTGAGGCAAAATTGCGTAATTTTTACACAACGTTTGCCCCTGTTTAGAAATGAAGGAGATATTTGAGGATCCAGATTCTGGAATGTGGCGTTCGGGGAAATAATTATTAGATAAAATGAAGATTTGGGGAAATGAGGATTCAAGAAAAAATCAATAAACTCTATCACTAATACATTCACAAAAAAAACGTTATTCAATTCGTAAATGTTAAATTTCTTTCTGCAACAGACGAGATCTATTATGCGTGACCCAACTGTAGCCTCGCGGCACCGTACCTTCCAATTTTCTTTAATCGAGTTAAATTCTGCTACAGCAATCCCATTTTGGAAGCAATTATTAAATTAGACCTTTGGAACGCCTCCTCCTCAAATTTCCAAGACCACCGTCCCAAAATCTTCTCCAATTTCAAACTCTCTCGCGCGTAGACTAAGTGATCATTCAATTTCGGACCGGAAGCGGTTACTCACCGCGGATGGTGGGTTGGAACCCAGAGAGTCAGAAACCGTTTAATGATAGACCACACTTGGCTGCAGCTTTGGATGAATGAAAAGTCGCCGGGCGAGCTTGTTTTGAATGGACGATGACGCGAAACCGCGCATTAACGTCACAGGCCAGCCGGGCCCTGTGTTGACATGTTGTCAATGTGACAAATACGACGAGCTGGACCACGGGGTTGACCCGTTATTAGTTGATGGACAGGTGAAATTGATGGCCTCTCCGGGCCCGGGGTTCATTCATGAAAAGTTCGATGAAAGCTCTGCTTAGTGCGGGTTCAGGTTGCAAGCAAAGGTGGGCGATAGCGTAACTTGTGGTTACGCTTGGAACTTGCAAATTAAGGTTGGAACGACAGTCGTTGAGCGGATGTTCTGGTCGGCGGTAATTAGTGCTCGCGACTTGGATGGAGATTGATGGCTTCATTGTGTGGTACCGATGCAGCAAGTGAAATGAGTCGCTGGTTTGATTTGAATCAACATAATGGAATGATACATTTCAGTTTGAATCTAATTCGATGGATATTTATGTGAGTAGGTATGCAGTTAATGCTCCTGTAACTTTGTCAGATCAACTAGGATCGATTTGCGATGTTCTAGAAAGTTGTTCCTCGTGTCAAAAACTACAAAAATCAATATTTTGATGGAACCTAAACCTGATGTACAGACTCTAATACTTCAAGTAAAAAGATATGCGATTCCCATATGAATGATACGTAGATCCTATTGAATTAAGTATGGTTAATTTCAAAACGTTTGAAGTTAGCTTGTAACTAATGTCTATGGAAACAACACTTAAATCTATCGTGGAAGGTACACTTTAAAAATCAACCAACTTGGTCGAGGAATTAAATGACTTTGTAAGTTGTAGGCTGCTCGTAATTTGTGCGCCTTGGTATGTCAATATACCTCTTGTAACTTTTTCGGATCAACTCAGATCGTTTTGCAGTATTCTAGAAACTTGTTCCTCGTGTCAAAACCTATCAAAATCATTGTTTAAAAATAATTGATGCTTGGGTATAAAGGCCAAAATCCTTGATGTTCAATGTAATACGATTCCCATATAAATGATATCAAGATACCACGCAGTCCATAACTTCCAAGGTGGTCCCGAAACTCAAAACTCCCCGAAATCACAACACTGCACTAAAAATCAAGTGCGAAAATTAAAAATGTTCCATATATTCCGCCCATCGGGACCACCAATCCCCAAAGAAACGAAACTGCAACCTGATGATCTCGCCGTCTGCACTGCGCCAAACTCCTTCGGGACATTAAAATGCAATAAATCATCATTTTCGGAAGGCAGTCTGCTGTGGCACGGCAAAGGCGGGAAGAGGGGAAGCCCCCATAAGTCAATTAATTAGATTACCGCCAAGGATGGCCGGCGGCCAAAACGGAAACCCGAAGCTTATAAATATGTAAGCATCTGCGCGCGGCCTGGAATTTCGCTAGACAGCCGGATCAGGACGTCCTTTTTTGCTGCAACAAAAACTTGGCGTAAAACGAGCGCGCATAAAACAAGGCGAAATCATGTTATCTCTAAGGTTGCAACAGTTCTTGCCGGTGCGAGGAAGTTTGAGCGGGGGGTTGGGTGAAAACGGACTCTGAAATATAAATACAGGAAGCCGGAAGGCATATATTTTGAGAGGTTCCGAGGTAGCTGCTCAAGTAGCAGAAGTAATGGCCTCGTTGGACGAAAATTGCGCGCTTGTACCTCCTCCAGAGTCTCAAAGCGTACATGGGGAATCGAAGAAACTGATCAAACAGAAATGATAGCGCAACTCACTCCTGTCCCGACCACCCAGCCAGCACAACACATTTGGAGGCGACCTCCGAAAGGGGACAATTAGCACGCATCCCGCGGAGCGGGAGGTCCGCGCGAATAATTCATACGTCAACGCCCGGCCCCCAAGAACACCGGACACCGGAGCTGCCCTTGAGGCTATTCAACGGTAATTAATTACGGCCCAGTTGGCTTCGCGGATGGCCGGAAAACGCCCTCTCAAACCCGAATCGCACTCAACACTGATTCGAGGCAAGCTTTCGCCGGAGAATCAGGTCCGCAATAATTTCTTCTAATTGTACGTTCCGCGGCGTAGCAGGTAGCTGGCGGCGTCGGAACGCCCCATCGATACCGCGGAAACCGCGGCCGGACCACCGGAGTCGAACTCGTGGAACGAATCGGCGTCGGCGATCTAGCGCGCGCGAGGTAGTTCAATTGCCCAATGTTCATTACCACGTTGGTTACGGCCGATTGTCACGGCAGGGGGTTGACAGTGGATCTATTTCAAAGTGTATGATGGAATGGTGATTGGTTCCAGGGCAGCTTGGGGAGAGTGAGCGCCGCCGAAGGCGGTTTGCTAATAGATGCTGGAATGTTGGATTTCTTTGGCGGGTGAACCCCAGTGAGCTACCGGTACATAAACGGGTACGCGCCCCGGGTGGGACAGGTGGTTCGGTTGCGGGATAATTGGGCGGAATTTCGGAGGTTTAGATGGGCAGATGTTGATTTGGAGGTGCGTTGAAGGAACGGGAAGATATCCGTTGAGATTATATAAGCTGTTTGAATGCTTGAAGCTCTTCATACCTGTTGGTATGTGAATAAACACTCTGTAACTTTTTCAGATCAACTCAAATCGTTTTGAAGTATTCTAGCAAGTTGTTCCTCAAGCAAAAATCTATAAAAAAAACAACTGTTTTGAAGGAGTTGTTACGGACCCTTGATGGTCCAATGCAACCATTTTGTAATACCTAATTGCTTACGAATAAATATAAAACATGTTGATATCAAAACAATCCATCTGTAACTTGTTCAGATCAACTCGAATCGATTTGTAGTGTTCTACGAAGTTGTTCCTCAAGCAAAAATCTATAGAAAACAACTGTTTTGATGGAATTGTTACAAACGCTTGGTGGTCCAATGCAATTATTCTGTAATACCTGATTGCTAACAAATAATAATAAAACATGTTGGTATCAGAACAAACCATCTGTAACTTTGTCAGATCAACTCGAATCGATTTGCAGTGTTCTAGAAAGTTGTTCCTCAAGTCAAAATCTATAGAAAACAACCGTTTCAAATAACTTTTTAAAATGCTTGATGGTCCAATGCAGCCATTCTGTAATACCTAATATCTAATATTTTTTGATTAAATTATATTGGTATGTAAACAATCCTTCTTTAACTTCGTAGGATCTACTCAAATCAAATCGCAGTATTCTTGAAATGTGTTACCCAAGTAATTCTTCTATAAGAATTACTGTTTAGAAAGCATTTTGAGCAAAATTTAGCAACATTTTATACCACGTTTTGGAAATAAAACATTTCCCTTATAAATTTGAACTACAACTTATGCAGAATTTGTCAGATCTATTTCAGTTGAGTTAAACCGACCTGAAGCAACTATTTTGAGCAGAGTCCTCCACAAACCCAGTTCAAAGCCGCACCTCGCATGGCATGTCCACCGCCCATAATCGGTCAATTGATTACGTGAAAGCCTGCGCGCCGCCATCGGCGGCTCCATTGACATTCACGGAAAGCACCGGAAAACCGCCGGAAAATGTAGTTCCAGAATATCGGCGAGCCAGAACAGCACCATTAAATTACGGCTGCTATAGGCTCTCCCACTCTCGGTCAGTCCTGTGACGGTCGTTTCATGTTTTATTCATAACTACCTTCCCCACCTTTTTCACTTGAGGTTTGATCGACCGGATTCATTGGTCAGGTGGCGCGTTGCAGGTCGTAAAATGGGTCACCTGCACTCTTTTTTTGCGAGCGCGCGACATTGGCATCAATTGTACAACCTTGCGAGGGCCGCCGACTCTATTGCAAAAATAGACAAAACAATTGAATTATTTAAATTCAGCGCGAAAATCGATTGAAATCTTACAGAGGAAATGCCGTAATCAAATCTGTCACGGTGAAGCTCGTTCACAGCATTGTCTCCGAGTAAAACAATCTACTAAATTAATGGCATGGGGCTGACACAATAAAGAGGTGCGAAACTACGACGACACGGGAGATGCTGTTTGCATAAAATTAAGATAGATAATCGCTGCGGCGCAGCAGTGGGATTCGGTGAGCGCATAAATTTCGACCTGGTGAAGAACTGGTGTTTGCATAGTTTTAGGTTGAACAATCGAAACTTCCGGCTATAGACCGACTCAGTTTTTGGACGTTTGATGTCTAATGAGCAATTTTGTTGAAGGTTACAAATCGATACGACTTAATCCAGTAATGAACCTATATCTTTGATGGGTTTAGTCGTATCACTTTGCGATCTTCGACAAAAATTTGAACCAGTCTAGTGGGCAGGCCCGTAGCCAGGGGGGGGGCTTCCGGGCTGCAGCCCCCCCCGAAATTTTTTCCAATTTTTTTAAAATTGAACTACCTTAAAAAAATCTTAAATCAAGGATTTTGTGTTCTCTTCCCAGAAATAATTTGTTAGATAGAGAATCAAGAATTGATTGATCAAACTAAGTAATTTGCCTGTCCATTGCCGGGCTCAGTTTTTGTAGATTATGGATCCAAAATTTGGATATTTAACAATTGAGCTGCAGATTTGAATATTGTTCCATTCAGTAACATCTCATTTATCTTGTAGTTTTAGCATTACATTGGTTAGGATGGTCCAAATCTGAGCTTACTTGGGGCTATCCCCTGAAATCAAAGATTTACGCATCACTAGCCTAAGTTCCAAAATTTGAGCTTTTTCTGACCTCTGACCACCAAGTTTGGGCAAAATCGTCAAATTGTATGGAGAAAAGCAACTGTTTCAGTTTTTGACCAATGGAAGGCGCAATAACTATCCAGTTCTTATCAATTTTCAGAACTAATATCTTCTTTAAATTTGGAAAAACTTTCCCGAAGACACCTATTTTTTTTGGGTTTTTTGCTAAAAAGTTATTAACCTTCGAAAATAGCAGATTCCAACGGACTGCTCTAAGGGGCTACATAGAAATAATTACCGTCATCTGGGGCGAATCGGGACTACAGTCTGAATAGGGGCAGCAAAAATCCTTAGATCTTGTTGTCTTATTTTTGATTGTAGAACTTAAGTATGACCCCTGAAGAACCATAAAATAATTTAGAATTTTTGGATTCAATGTGGCGGTCAAAATGGAGGTCAAGAAATATTTCTGGTGTTTTTTTTTAAAGGTCTAATAAACCAAATTTCCAGTTTTTGCTTTTTGGGTGCTTTTGAAACCGTCAGGGGTATTAAAAAACACCCAAAAAGTAAAAACTTGGTATATTGGACCATTAAAAAAACAGATGCCGAATTTGATGTTAAAAACAAGCAAATAAAACATGCCGATTTCATTTGTTCCTGATTCGGTTATCCGAAGTCCTTCGAACTTCGGATAATCGAAACTTTGGATAATCGAGGCTTCGGCTAGTCGAATTTGGATTGTAAAATTAATAGCCCTCCTTTATTTGCATTAAAACCTTTAAACTGTTAATACATGTTTTTTCTCTACATTTTTCAAAATTTATCATAATTTCTCTGTGGGTCTCGTGGCGCAGGGGTAGCGGCTTCGGCTGTCGATCCCGATGATGCTATGAGACGCGGGTTCGATTCCCGCCTTATCCACTGAGCTTCTATCGGATGGTGAAGTAAAACGTCGGTCCCGGTTTCTCCTGTCTCGTCAGAGGCGCTGGAGCAGAAATCCCACGTTAGAGGAAGGCCATGCCCCGGGGGGCGTAGTGCCAATAGTTTCGTTTTTCATAATTTCTCAAAAATATTTAGATTTTGTTTTCAAAAACGAAAGCATTTAATATGAAAAACATTTGAGTGAATTTTGACTATTATCAGAAATACAATTCTAATTTTATCGTTTTGGTTTTAAGAATATGGTTAGTTACATATCTAAGACCTTAGAGAAAAATGCTCGAGAAATATCTGTGTGTATTTTTTTATTACTTTTTCGTAAACCTTTTTTCCGAAACCACTCGTCCAGAATGCTTTCTTTTGGTCACATTTTTTAGTTTCCACCGTGGCCAATCTGCAATTTTTATTTAATATATCAAAAATCGGAAGATCAACTAAGTGAATACTTATTATCAACTAATTTTCACTTTGTGCATGAGCTTGCGATTTTTAAAGGAAGAAATAAAATGATAAAAATATTCAAAACGTTAAAAAAATTTAAGCTTGGATTCAAAAACTCTGAAATTAAATTAATTAAACATCACTTTCAAATTATATAATTTCTGATCAATAATTCATTTTTAAACTATTTAATTTCTATTTTTTGGATTTTACAGATTAGAATTTGCATTTTGAAAAATTTAAAATTTCTTTATTATTTTTTTATAATTTCTTATTTCTGAATATCAATTGTAAATATTTTCCAAAGTTTATGTTGCCACCTTTTCAAAATGGACCAAAAAACAGAGAGCAAATACAATATTTAAAAAAAAATAGCTTCACAATTTCAATGGAAATAACTTATTTCGATTAAGTCTTTTTAGGACCAGCGACCAGTTCGGTCCGGAAAACAAATTTGAAATGTTTTTCCTGCTTTGATAATCATATACGACATGTTTGGGCTCGTTTAAAAATATTTAGAATTTTTGTAACATGTCGCGGAATCGCGGAAAGTTTTTTCTCACGAAAAAAGGATTTCGCCATCAGCTAGATATTTTGAAAACTAATGATGCAAAACAACTGTACTGATTTAAAGTGTGTTTTGAACACTTTTAAAATAATAAAACCATAGCTTGTAGTTTTGATTTGTAACCCTCTCAACTTTGGTCAGAGTTTAGTGACATAAACTTCAGAATAATATTCGCAACGGCTAATTGAAGATTTAAAAATTTTACACTTTCAAATTTCTAAATTTTCATAATTTTTGATTTAATTTTTTTTGGTATAAGACAAAGAAATGCCAGAAATCAAAAATAAAAATAATAAAAACATAAAAAATTTAAGATAACAATTCAACAGAATAATATCAAAAAATCTGAAATTCCAAAAATTAAAAAATCTAAAACTGAAAAATTAATAAAATAATTGATACTTAAGAAATCCTAAACTAAAAAAAATATCATTTTAAAATTAAGTTATTCAAAATCCAATAAATATTAATTTTTGGATGCTTTAAATATTTTTATGTTTGAATTCTAGTATTCCTAAATTAATTTATATTTACCAGAAAATTAAGTGATTTTTGTAATGACTTTTCCCTTATTTCAGCATTTTAAGATTCAGCGTTTTGATAGTCAGCTTCATGAGGCAATTCTTCAATATTATTTAAGCGAATACATTATTTTCAAACGTTATTTTCAGTCGCATCCAAATAAACAAATCAAAATCTCATCAACACATATTGCTCCCGAAGAAATATCAAACGACGCTTTTTGTTTCTGTTCCTTTTCAGCTGCGTACCGCTTAAGAGAAGTCTTTTCGTAAACCTTTTCTTGACCGTTCCTTGAGATATTTTTGTATAGAGTTTTAAGAGTCTCCGTACTTCAGGACATTTTTTAAAATTTTCGTTTGAAAGTAAAATATAGTTCTTGTAGCAAAATTCAGACTAAGATTTGATTTACAGGAAAAATGTAATTGATTTAAGAATTCTTACATAAAGTATTCTTTACTTTTAAAACAAAAAATTAAGATAATAATTACACACGATAATTTAAAAAAATCAGAAATTCCAAAAATGAAAAAAATCAAATACATAAAAAATATAAAATAATTACAACTAAAAAAATCCTTAAATTATAAAAAAAAAACATTTTTTATCATTTTTAAATAAAGATATTCAAAAAATAATTTTCAATCATTTCAATAAATTATGTTTTAATAATCTTATTTTTTTTATGCTTCGAATATTGGTATGTTTGAATTCAAGTGCAGACTAAGATTAGATTTACAGGATAAAACTAATCAATTTATGAATTCTTACATAAAGTTTTCTTTATTTTTAATTTAGCAACGTTTCGTAAATATAAAATTTCTAAACCATAAAATGTGCAGAATTTTGTTCCTAGAGTCAAGATATTGCTTGAACAAACATCGATTTTAATAAATGGTTACAATCCTAAATTATTAAACATGTATATAGATTAAAATTTTATTAAAAAATTATCTTTAGAATTGAGATCTGATTAAATTTTTTTGTCATGTTTTAAAATTTTATTTTTGCTCAAATTCTGGACCAATTTTCAGAATACAATGAGTAATGAATTTGAAAATGGCGTTTAGTCGGAATATTAAAGTTAAACATGATTCGTTTTAATGTTTGATGCAATCGAGGAAAATTTTAACGGTTACATATGCATTTAAAAATGGTTACATATGCATTATTAACAACTCTTCCAGTGAATATTTTGGCGTTAAAAATTAATTTAATACATTTTATCTAATTTTTTTAACACATTAAAATTAAACACAGGCACTGATTTTTTTTCTTCAAATATATATTTATTATAGGCCTACACAGAAAAAAAATGTGAATTTACTCGACACGGAAAAAATGAATCACATGTAAACTCAGTTGATGTAAACTTGAGATTCGACGTAATTTTTTTTTTGTTGCCATGGAGACACTTCAGAAGCTGAAATTTCAACGGTTATATTTTTTTGTATTTCATTAAAAAAAATTATTTTTGAGAGCACCAGGAGCTTCGCAAAATATGAAATGGCTTCAATAGCTTAGAACAATTAAAATAAAACATTGTTTAAGTTTGTTTATAAAATTTTAAGAAAAACAAATATTCCAGTTATGAGTTTTATGTTGTGCTAGAAAAAATGAAAAATGTTAGATAAACCATCACAATTATCACACAGCTGAAAATGTAAATCCAGACGGTTTAAAATTTCTCTCAGTATAAAATACAGAAAACATAATACTTATGGTTAGATAAATCGATATTTCTTTTAAAATAAATTTATGCTTTCAAAAATTTGATTCAAGTTAAGTATATTTTAAATTTAGCGACGTTTATCACGAAATTGGATTACAATTAAACAATTCAAGAAAATGTAAAAAAAAAACACTTTCTCTACTCCTTTAATACAAACTAGCTGTTAAAATAAAGAAAAAATGACGAACGAGATTCTTCAATAAATACATTGATAACTTAATATGAAAATCTTCGAAAACTTTTTTGCATACATTACATTAAAATTTTACAATTCATCTCAATAATTATACCACAAACCAAGTGATGGTATAAATGATTTGCTGATTTTTATACTCCTTGAATTTTTGCACCCAAGCCCCCCCCGAACAAAAATCCTGGCTACGGCCCTGCTAGTGGGTTTCATTTGGGGACATAAACAGACCTTTTAACGGTTGAACTTTACGATATAAACGCTGTTAAGTGTTAATCTCGCGATAGCAAACTTCCGTCAGTTGATGAGGTGTTGATTCAGTCCCCTTTGCGAACTTTATGGCTTGCGGTACAGAACTACCGAAACCGTTCACCAGTTCGCTCATCATAACCGACCAAGTCGGTAGCTCAAAAGCCACCGAAACCCGCACCGTATAATTGAGTTTGCATACAATGCATCGCCGGCGGGGTATCATCATCATCATCTGCTGCCGCCGCCCGGCGGTCACTTCTGGGCTTGAGTCAACCATAACCCTCGCGTAATGATATGCTTGATCGTCAACGACTGTGCGCTGTGCGTTGTCGTACGGCCCCGTTTGTTCTCGAAGCCGTCAACCTAATTGAAGGTTTCAACCACATTTGGGTCACTTAAATTTCTTATTTTTTAAACATTTCTCAACACGCCCCCTCCGAGAAAGTGATCTATTTCGTTTAAAACACCTAGCAATTAGCCACGATCACCAACCAGCAGCGCCAGCTGCCGGGACAAACCGATCACCAGAACTTAAACCTAACCTAAAACGTATACAGAAAAAAAGAAAAAGAGGGGTTCCACTTACACGACTTACCTAGCAGCTTGGAGACCGCGCCCTGCTGGGTGAGCATGTGCTGGGCCAGGTCGTACCCGCGCAGCCCGAACCGGGACAGCTCGAGCAGCCGGTGCTGGGACACGAGGCCGGCGAGGGCGTGCGCGTTGGCCGGGTTGCCGGCGGCGACGGCGGCCGCAGCGGCCGCGTTGAACAGGTTCGATGCGGACGGGGGCGGCGGACCGGAACCGGGCGAGGGCAGGTTCGCGGGCGAGAGGCCGACTGTGGGGGGAGAAGAGAAAAGTTGGGAAATTTGGTAAGATTGTCGAAATCGGCTTAACTTGTAATCAAAATTTAAGTTAGAGAATCCACGGTACTCATCATGCCTGGTGGACCATAATTTTGATATTGGCCGTCTTCGGAACATGTCCGGAAGCCATCGAGTAATTTTGTAAGAAGTCAGACCAGCTCCAGTAGTCAAGTGTCCAAATTCTTGTATGGCTTCCAAAATCATGAAGATCATGGGTCACAATTCTGGAGCTGTCCCTTCTTCAGAACAACTCCGGAGGCCATCTGTAACTTTGTCAGATCAACTCGAACCGATTTGTCCGGGTACTTAGCCTGATGGTTAAGCGATCTGCCTTCCAAGCAGACGATCAGGGATCGAATCCCGCCCGGTCACCTCGTCACCGATTTTCGGTGGCAACTAGACCCCCTTGCTCCCTCTGGGAGCACCAGAACCCCGGTAATTAATTACCAAAACACACACGCACGCCGCTCCCCCTGCTAGAACCAGATAGTGGTGGTTGAGTGCAAACAGGACGGGAAGATGACCAACCAACCACACCACAACGCGTGAAGGAAGGAAGGAAGACTCTTCCAAGAAGACCCCCCTGGAGATCATCATCATCCATCATGAACAAGAACAATAGATCTCGAGATCTATAAATAGACGCACGGCTCCGTGATGGCAAGGCCGATTGAGCCAGTTAGGGTATAGGTTAAGATAAAGGACAAAGAATAAAAAAAAATACAACTTTAAAAAAAAAAAAAAAAAAAAAAAAAAAAAAAAAAAAAAAAAAAAAAAAAACTCGAACCGATTTGCAGTGTTCTAGAAAGTTGTTCCGCAAGCCAAAATCTCAGGAAAACAACTATTTTGAAGGAATTGCTACGGACGCTTCATGTTCCAATGCAGCCATTCTGTAATACCTCATTGCTTACAAATATTATTAAAATGTGTTGGTATCAGAACAAACCATCTGTAACTTTGTCAGATCAACTCGAATCGATTTGCAGTATTCTATAAGGTTATTCCTCAAGCAAAAATCTATAGAAAACTACAGTTTTGAGGCAAATTTTTAGGATACAGGATGGTCCAATGCAACGATTCTGTAATATCTTACATAGCTAATACATTTTATTAAATTATGTTGGTATGTGAAAAACCCTTACGTAACTTTGTCAGATCGACTCGAATCGATTCCTACTATTCTAGAAAAGTGTTGCACCAGTAAAAATGTATGAATCATGAAGTTTGATACAGATCATGCCTGGTGGACCACAATCCTGGAATTGTCTCTTCTTCAGAACAACTCCGGAGGCCATCTATAACTTTGCCAGATCAACTCGTATCGATTCGCAGTGTTCTAGAAAGTTATTCCTCAAGCCAAAATGTAAGGAAAACAACTATTTTGAACGAATTGCTACGGACGCTTCATGTTCCAATGCAGCCATTCTGTAATACCACATTGCTTACGAATAAATATAAAACATGTTGATATCAGAACGAACCATCTGTAAATTTGTCAGATCAACTCGAATCGATTTGAAGTGTTCTATAAAGTTGTACCTTAAGCAAAAATCTATAGAAAACTACTGTTTTGAGGCTAATTTTTAGGATACAAAATGGTCCAATGCAACCATTCTGTAATATCTTGCAGCTATTACATTTTATTAAATTATGTTGGTATATGAAAAACCCTTACGTAACTTTGTCAGATCAACTCGAATCGATTCCTACTATTCTAGAAAAGTGTTGCACCAGTAAAAATGTATGAATCATGAAGTTTGATACAGATTATGCCTGATGGACCACAATTCTGGAACTTTCCCTTCTTCAGAACTACTCCGGAAGTCACCGGAACAATCTTACACCCAAAGTTAAAGAACGAGGGGATAGTCCTCACGAAAAGAAACGTGAGGAAAGTGCTATATTGCGAGAGTATAGTCCTCCCGCGTGTTCATTCGTTCATTGGAACAGTTCATCCTATGAGTGGCTTATATGGACAAACGACCGCCACTTAGTCACCGAGTCATGGTGGCCCATACGGCAAAGGCACGGTTCAATATGCCGAAGGTCTTGGGTTCGAGACTCGGTATCGGTACTTTTTTTTTTGATAGATGAACTTTTTTGGAAAATGAACCATGAGTAAAGTACTCTCGGTAATTTCGGGATTTATCCTCTCCGTCCGCACACGGTACCATTTTACTACCGAATCGTGCTCTTTATCCTCTCGTATGCCGATGCCCAGTTCTGGGTGTAGGATAGTAGGAAACCACGTGCTTTGAAATCCATCGTTCCTAGTGGACCATGATTCTGGATTGTTCCAATTCATGAAAGCTTGTTCATGGTTTTAAGAACTGATTTTTCCCCGTGTACGAAACATCTCCAGACCAATTTCTAGCATTATACTGACCACCATCGTCGTTGTCGTCTACAGATATCAAGGAATCTAGTTTTAAAGCTACTTAAAAGCGAAGTTCGCGTGTAGCAACCAAGCAGTGCCCTTCAAGCCCTGAAACCATCACCCCTTAACACCTTGCATTATCCCTCCAGCGACGGTTCCAGTTTCTCACCGATTTCACCCGAGCCGGTTACCCGAGCGCCCTTGAGTGAGTCCTCCTGCCGTCCTCATCGTGTCCAAATTACGCGCTCATTAGGACCCCGTCAAGTTTTGCGCAACCACAACGTCCGAAAACTCCAACTCCTCAATCGCAGCTCGCTGGCCCTTAATTTTCCCCGGGTTTGAACCTGTGATCGCTTTCGCATTATCGGTTGCGAAAAAGTGTGCAAACTTCCCAGGGTTTCTCGGACTGCGACGTGCGAAAGTTAATCGCATTTTAATTCATTTATAATCATCATGATGAATGCACTTGGGCTTGGACTCGGACTCGGACAACTCCGCCTGACCAATAATCGCACAATTGTGACTTGCGCGCCCGCTCTTTGTGAAAGATTGTTTCAAGTGCCCGCGCGGTAGGGTGGTTCACTTTTCAGAATGTCAGTTGAAGTGGCATGAGCTAACCTCAAACTTTTGTAACTAAGACTTCAGAATCTCCCAACAAACTCGTTGCTAATCAGTTGGTGTAGAACCACCCTATCCGAACCTGGTCCAACCTGCCAAGTTGAACTCACCAGTGGGTTGACCCGGGTCTGGTCAAGGTTGCGCGCGGAGCGCGTCCAATGATTAACTTCGTATTAGAGTGTGCAGGTTGGAGTGCAGGCTCATCCCGTAATGACATGCACACATCATCATTATCTGGGCTCACGGGAAGCTGCCGTCGCCGTACTAGGGTTCCAAGAAACGAATTACCCGCGCGCAGATTTTCTCATGGAAGCAGTCACAGAGCAGCAGAGCTGAGAGAAACGATTATAAATAATTTATTTTGCGCACGCAACAAATCGATCTCCGCGGAATGGGCTTCGACCGGGTTAGGCGAGAGGGCTTGGGCAGAAAATGTGCAACTCTCCGTGAGGACAAAGTTATGTTTCCGCTTGGTGAGCATTTCCTCTCCGGGGGCAACCTGAGCGCAATGGTCACTGACTGATGGCCATGTAATCGGAGAGAGCGGATTCAATTGCATTGGCAAGTAGAGACAAGATAATTGGACTAGCTGACAGTCTGTCATACTGGTTTTGTAACGTGGTTGAACCAATTTCAGGTATTTCAGTTCAAAATATGAAGATTTATTACCAATTATTGTTATGTCTAAGTTCTCAGCGATACGATTGAACTTCATCTTCTTTATATTATCAATTCTCACCATATTGTGGTGATTGGATCACGATGCATACCATTTGGAACAAACACCTTGTTAATCATTCAAATATATATATTTTTTAAAATATAGAAGTACTAATGCACAGTGGTTCAGTTCGCAAAATTAAGTAGAAAATGGATTTTGAGACTGGATAAAAATCCTGCTGAAGCCTCAAGCTATCGGCCCATTAGTTTGCTTTCATCTATTAGTAAATTATTCGAAAGAATAATTCTTAATAGAATGATGACGCACATTAATGAAAATTCAATTTTCGCTGATGAGCAGTTTGGATTTCGCCTTGGGCATTCAACTACTCATCAGTTGTTGAGAGTTTCAAATTTAATTCGAAGCAACAAATCTGAGGGCTATTCTACTGGCGCTGCTCTTCTAGACATAGAAAAAGCATTTGACAGTGTTTGGCATAAAGGTTTGATTGCGAAATTGAAAAGGTTTAATTTTCCGATTTATATCGTACTCTGCAGGTATGTTTTCAGAATATTAAATCTGATCAACTACCTGTACGTGCTGGCGTCCCTCAAGGAAGCATTTTGGGTCCAATTTTATACAATATTTTTACTTCTGACTTGCCTGATTTGCCCCCAGGATGTCAGAAATCACTTTTTGCTGATGACACAAGCATCTCCGCCAAAGGCAGAAGCCTTCGTGTCATCACAAGAAGATTACAAAAAAGCTTGGATATTTTCAATTCTTATTTGAAAGAATGGAAAATTACTCCTAATGCTGCAAAAACTCAACTTATTATTTTCCCTCACAAACCAAGGGCTGATTTTCTTAAACCAAAAAGTCATCACATTATAAAGATGAATGAGGTAAATTTAAAGTGGGAGGATCAAGTGAAATATCTTGGACTTGCTTTTGACAAAAACCTTACTTACAAGGATCACATTGAAAGTATCCAGGTTAAATGTAACAAATATATTAAATGTTTGTATCCACTTATAAACAGGAATTCTAGACTTTGTCTCAAGAATAAACTGTTAATTTATAAACAAATTTTCAGACCTGCCATGCTTTATGCTGAGCCGATCTGGACAAGCTGTTGCTTAACCAGGAAGAAAAATCTTCAGAGGATTCAGAACAAAATTCTGAAAATGATTCTGAAACTTCCTCCCTGGTTCAGCACCAGTGAACTTCATCAATTGGCCGAAGTTGATACTTTGGATGTTATGTCCAATAAGATAATTGATGCATTTCGACAAAAATCATTGCAGTCTTCAGCTGCATTGATCTGCTCTTTATATAGTTTATAAGTTAGTTTTAAGTTATCCCTTTTCCCTTTTGTACATGTAGGACCTCCTACATTTGAAATCACTGAATAGCGAAAGCTACAATATTTCATGAATAAATAAAAGATGCTAGTATTTAAAATTGAGGTGAAAAGTCATCGATTGTGATTGGACACTCAATAATATTTTAACTGAATGAATGTACATGGAAAAGAAAACTGAATAAATATAAATTAAATAAAAAAAAAGTAGAAAATGGATCATCCGTTTTGGAGAGATGATTTCTTCAGAAAAGTCGTTGCAAATAGAAAGGTGCAAATTTTGGTTTGGTTGAAAATTAGGGTAGTTCACAATTGAGTGATTTTGAAAATTTAACTTTTCAAGAATATTTTGTGATTCTTTTACGGTAATTGAGCATGCCAATCAAAGCAACTTTGTCGAAAACACCAAAATTTTATTTCATAATCTACGCCTTCTACAGGATTTAGTTTTAGAGAAAATAGATGTTCAAGGCACTAAAAGCTCTAGAACACATTTTTGTTACAGGTCAATTTGGACTTTGGCGTCAAGAGCTACAGCCATTATAGGGTAAAAAATATGCAAATTTAAACTTCAATATATCGAAAAAGCGCAGGCCAAATTTTTAGCGCCAGGTTGCATTCGAAAGAGGAGATCCAGCTGAAAAAATCTCAGAGGTTTTTTCCTTAAAATATTGAAGGGAAAAGTGTATGGGACCACCCTAATGAAATTCGAAAAATTTTCAACTTATTTTTTTCCTATGTAATGCCCTCAGATCTAAGCCTGAGTGTCAAAATGACGATTTTTGGTCATAAGTTGGGTTTATATGTAAAATTTTAATGTAAAAATTAAAAACAGAGAAAAATTCTATACACAAATTTTCACCATTAGCAATATGGGTCAAAGGAATCAAAAATTTGAATGCTTTTTAATTTTTTAGTTTTTTTTTTCATAAAAATACTTAAAAATTTCAGAAAATGTCGTATTTTTTGTTTAACACAAAAAATCGTAATTTGCAAATTTAATCATCTATATTGCAAATTATGATAATCTTACAACAAGAACTGGGCATCGGCATACGAAAGGATAAAGAGCACGATTCGGTAGTAAAATGGTACTGTGTGCAGACTGAGAGGATAAATCCCGAAATTACCGAGAGTACTTTACTAATGGGTTCATCTTCAAAAAAAGTTCATCTATCAAAAAATAAAAAGTACCGGTACCGAGACTCGAACCCAAGACCTTCGGCATATTGAACCGTGCCTTTGTAGTATGGGCCACCATGGTTCGGTGACTAAGTGGCGGTCATTTGTCCATACACCCAAAGTTAAAGAACGAGGGGATAGTCCTCACGAAAAGAAACGTTAGGAAAGTGTTATTTTGCGAGAGTATAATCTTCTCGCGTGTTCATTCGTTCATTGGAACAGTTCATCCTATTGAGTGGCTTATATCAGGGGTGACCAAAGTATGGCCCGCGGGCCAAACGTGGCCCGCGAGATGATTTTTTGTGGCCCGCGGACCAACTTTGAATGATCATGTAAAATGAATTTAAACTTTTCCAAAATGTAGGTTTATTTTAAACTTTTTAAACTGATGTTTTTTTTGTTAATATAAAAATAATAATGATGAAATTTTGATGAACAGTTTAAAAAAAAAAGATTTTTCGTCGAATCGTACATTTTTTTTCGAAAATAATGATTGCAAATCAACTGTACGGGTGTATAATACATTTTAATTTTTTTCTTAAATGAAATGTTGAAATTCTGGCTTCAATTTAAATTTTTATACTTCTTTTAATTTTGTGCCTCCCCTCGACCATGGCCAGAGTCGATTGATTTGTTTTTATATTTGGATTGGCCTAATTGTTGGAAAATAATTTCCCAACGATTGTTCATTCCTTACAAATAATGGAAAGATAAAACTACGCCGTTACTCAAATTGTTTAGATTTTATGTTACCGCCAAAAATTAAAATAAAAGTCAATGAAAACACAAGTACATTCAACAAAATACCTTTTGTTAAATTCCTAAAATAATAAAATAAACAAAACTGATGGATAACTGTCATTTTCTGTTTTCTTTTATTCTTAAATAATGAATATGTTCATAAAATAAAATAAATTTAAAACAACTTCATGTGATAGATTTGATAATGTTGAAGAGCAATAAGTCTACTTTTTTCAAATTTAGGTTATCAAATTCACTGGTTGCGAAACTAGTTCTTAAAATTTAGGTTATCAAATTCACTTGTTGTGAACCTAGTTTGGCAAATGGCAAACCATTTTTTTCTAATTTAGGAAATGAAATTCATCCTTATTTTAAGATATAAGCATAAATAAACAAAATTTTATGAAAAAAATGATGTATTTTTAAGTTGTTTAAATTAGAATAACGCAATTAAATTTTTCAAATAACCAATTTAATTCATTTGGCCCGCAAGCTCAATTGAGCTTCAAATTTTGCCCGGCATCCAAATACTTTGAGCACCCTTGGCTTATATGGACAAATTAACGCCACTTAGACACCGAATCATGTTGACCCACACGGCAAAGACACGATTCAGTATGCCGAAGGTCTTGGGTTCGAGTCTCAGTACCGGTATTTTTTTTTTTTTTTGATAGATGAACTTTTTTTGAAGATGAACCCATGAGTAAAGTACTCTCGGTAGTTTCGGGATTTATCCTCTCAGTCCGCACACGGTACCATTTTTCTACCGAATCGTGCTCCTTTTGTACGCCGATGTCCAGTTATGGGTGTACAAGCCACTCAATAGGATGAACTGTTCCAATGAACGAATGAACACGCGAGAGGACTATACTCTCGCAAAATAGCACTTTCCTCAGTAGTATTTTCAAAAAAATGCGGTGTTCGTGATTTTTTTTTTCAGAAAAGAAAAGAAAAGTTTCGAAGGTTATTTTTGCAATATTTTTCCTTCTCTGTCTAATTCGTTCTCCTTAGTATCAGTAAACTCTCTCCCCATTTTGAACAATTCAGCTGTTGAAAGGTAGTCCATATCTCAGCTCAGGATAACAACTGCACCAATATAATTGTTAAAGCAACCTAATAAAATGAAATGAAATGAAATAAAATTCAGCAAAAAAAAAGTGAAAGTGCATACAGCATTTTGCTTTGTTTGATACCCATGTTGCAAATTATGAAAATTTCAATATTTTTGGAAAAAAAAGATATTTTGTTAATTTTTTTTTGATTAAATATTGATACTTTATTAGTAGATTTGGCAATTTAATCCTACCAAATTTAGTCGATTTCAGAAATATATTAACTATAGATTTATTGTTATCGAACCTCGATAATTTTATCGTTAACAATCATGGCTATAAATATTCCGAGAATTTCCAATTCAGTCTTGCGAAAAACAACCGGAAAAACAGTGTTGAACATACATACTTAATTCTCCGATGGTTTCGGAAAAATTTCAGTGCGGAACAAATAATTCGTTGTTTTATTTATGTTTGTTGAGCTTAAGAAAGACCCCCAAATTACTTTCAAGCGATTTAGAATTTTAAAATCCAAGATGGCGGCTAAAATGATGGAGCTGCAATTTAGATTTGAGTTTTTTTTAATATTGAGAAAATGTATTTGGTAATTTTTAATGGAAGCATTCGAATTTAAGTCCCATACAAACCTTCGGATAATCGAAACATTGGATAATCGAGTCTGTACTGTATAACACCGAATGATACATTTCGAACGAAATGAACTTTCAGATTTGCATCCAGAGTAACTAATCAAATTTCAAAAGTCATATCATACTAATTCTCGTCTGATTTTTATTCGGTGAAATGGCCTTGTCCCCGTTCATATCATGCTTCATCGAGAAACAATCAAACTTTTTGACAGCTGCCATCCCTTCTGCCCAAAACCCCCTTCGCGAAACCCACCTCGAAGGCCACATTCCAGTGTCAGAAGCTGTTTGCAGTGCAATCGATCCTCGTCGTCCGCGGACACACTGAAAAAAGTGGCCTCTCTTCGTTCCCCAACAATGGAGACCTCGCGCGGCGCGCGCCATAAAGAAAACTATCGCCGCAAAAACCCGACTTTGTAAGCACGAAAATGGACACCTTTCCGCGCCGCGTTGCGCGGCGTCCCTCGGAATCTCCAGAACAATAGGCCCATATATCCTTGTACCCTTTCGGTGGCACGTCCGCGAACGCCAGGGCGTGTAAAAATGTGCAACCTTTTGTGTTTGCTGCGCAAACGTCAAAAATGTATTACGGAGCCGACCGCTAGGAGGCGCGTCGGGCGCGGAAGGGGGGGGGGAGGAGTGGATTTATGCTTCCTTTGAGGGCGCGCGCAGAACGGAAGCTTTCCCCCGCTTGGAGACGTAACACATTATGCTAAATAATACAATCAGCCACAATAAGTAATATGCTGATTTGGCCGCCTTCGGCGGGATCCCGTGGGATTAGTGCGCGCGCTGCGGCGGAACAAATAAAGTCACTAAAAGGCTACTGAATAAATTTGTACCCCGGGCGAAGATCTGCGAGAGGACTGCAACAAGTGTTCCCTCTTTCTGCGATTGTTTCCATATTTATACTTTTATAATATTTTTATTAAATTTATTGACATCTGAATGAACAATCTCTACCCTGTGGTTGGGCACTGTTTGCGCTTGCCTGCAAAGGCCTAAACTCAAACTTTAGAGGAACGGATCAACCTGGACGAAGGGATCGCTTATATTTATGGGCTCGGCAGCGATATAATAAAGTAGTCCCCGTCCGAGGTCGTTGCTCAGCGAATTTTGACAGAGACATCTTTATACCGGGCCGCTGGACGGACGGCGGATGCGTGTTTTTGTCGCGATCTGGAATTGCAAATTTGGCGGTGACGCGGCGCTTGGACATCAAAGACCGGGGCTGATTGGCAGCTGGTTCTCGGTTTGGTGGGAACTTTTTTGCCGGGAGCTTTGGATCGGAAGTGAGGGCAGATGTTGGTTAGGACTAAATGACCCAATTATCGTAATTGGAAGGGTTCTGAGGACGTCCCTATTACGGACGTCAGAATCGAGGTACCCCGCGCGACGAAGTCGCAAATTCGGCGTTTGAGCTACAAGTTGGTGGCTCCGCCAACTTGGACCCTCAAACGCCCACAACTGTCAATCTGTCACCTTCTGTCACATCTGTCAATCTGTCATACTGCACGCAAAATTGCGATCTACTGGCTTCAACTGGATCGCAATCTTGGTTGATACTTTTCAAAGAAAGGTTCAAAACCCTCAATTCTCTGAAAAGTCCTCAACGGATGCAGTCTTAACCCACATCTTGCGTGCTGTTGCGTACCTCTCAGCTGTCACCTGCGTGCACGCACTTTCGCCAAGACTGGCCGCCAACAGCTTCCAGGAGTGGCCTTCGTCAACAGAAGCCGTAAAAGTGGTGCTCATATTTTGACGGTTTTCTCTGTGGTACGCACCTTCACCAAGCCATGCTCAGCCGTAATGTCACAATCTTTTGTCATCGCTCAATCAAGCCGGAGGACGCAAATCCGCAAGGCTGGCGCTCTCCGCAGGAAGTCGTAAAATGCGAAAAAAAAAGACGGGGACCCTTGGCAATTAAAGTCGCTTTCGTGACGGGACACAAGGAGCTGCAAAAAGCGGGACGACTTACGCACAGCAAATCGAGTTACGCTGAGGGGGATAGACGCGATGAAATTGGGGGCAAAAAGGTTGGATTGATCTCCCTAAAGGGTGAGGGTTTGCCCGACTTTAATTGAAGATTCAACTTTGGTCTGATGTCGTTCTCATGGTTAGAACTTTCTCTATTGAAATTTTAAAACAGCAAGAAATTCTAAGTAATGTTGCAAACTGCAGAACGAGAACTAAAATGATCGACGTTTCGATTCAGACATTGATCATCCTCAGGTTAAAAATTTGTGTTTTTCTCAAAAAATCTCAAATCAAATGATACTTTTGCATCAGATAATGTTACCAAATCCTGTAGATCCCAAGTAGAAACTATCGACGTTTCTATTCTAGTACTAGATCATCCTCAGGGTTAGAATTTTAAACTTTTTGATAGACCATTTCTAGAATAAATTATTGCTTTTTGTCAAAAATATAAAAAAAACAGCAATGCTCATATTTCAGCTACCAACGTTTCGATTCTGGTATAAGATCTTCATCAGGGTTAGATATTCCAAATTTTGTCTTTCGAAATTCTAAGACTGTGACATTTTCAGGAACACATGACGTCTCTTCCTCAAGAACTATTGCGACCCCCAACTTTAACGGAAGAACCTCGTCGGTCCCCGGTGGCCCCGTATCGCTTTTGCCTAAAATTGATTATCAAAAAGTGACGATCGTCTGCGCCGCATCGCCAATCAACCAGATGCGATCCCTCCGGGATTGATGAACTTCTGACGAGCCATCTACAACCGCAAAAAAACAGCTCTTCCCTTTTCCACTAATTTATTAGAATCTTGAACCTTCGTTGGCGATCGCCAGACAGGAATCTCCCCCCGATCGATCTCTTCGAGAAACCACGCAAAAGCGCAGACAACCGGAATTTTGTTGACAATTTTTTGGCCCTCCAGGTCGCTTTTTCGGCGAGTCGCAACAGGAATGCCGTTTCGATTCCCGCGAACCGTTTGTGTGGCCCCGGACGCGGGGGCATTTTGATCGATTCGCGCCAACTAAGAGTCCTGCAATTAGCACTAACAATAGGGAAGTCTTAACGGGCGGTTCGCTTGAAAAGATCTGCCGCGTCCGAACTGCGTGCGCGATTATTAAATTCCATAATTCTGGAGCCGCGACAGCCTCCTAATGGCGCAATTGGAACGTGTGAACATGCGCACGAAATGTAACACCAGAGCACCGGGAATCATGTGCACGTGGAGTTGCAGCCTCTGTTCGAGCTCGTGGTGCACGGAAAGAAATTTGTGTGAAAGAAACACAAAAATTAGTCAACGATTTTAAAAAACGATTGTTTGAGCAAAATGGTAGATATTAGATTAACACATAACCTCAAATTCAAATAAAAGCTAACAATTTTCACATTTTAAGGTTCAAACAAATTTAATCGCACTTATGCTGGTAGAACTTCTTTCAGTGTACTCGTCGCAGCTGCAAGATGCGACTGAACTTCGTTGTAGATTTGCGGTTTTAGGCCCTCCAGTGCTGGGATGTAATTGGAGTACACCTGCTAGCCGCTCTGCTACTGTTGCGCAGCAGATTTAAGCTCTGCTCGTAGATCTTCACCGTGTAATTGCTGAGAACGAAATCCTGTACGGGGGGCATGAAAACACGAGCATTGGTATGTTGGTCGTTCAACTATCCTTGGTTGAACAACTCTGGAAGTTCTAACCTGTGCAGTTGAACAATTCTTACTTAATTAAACTTCCACTAGAATCGATTTTGTACTCAATCTGAGTTCAAATAGAGTTCTACTTGGTTAGTCAAGCAATCAACCTTCACAAACTCATTAAAAATTCAAGTTCATTGTTTAAAATCGACATTTTATTTGTTCTTCAAGCTCAAATTCCACCGAACTTTCCCATCCCGTTGCATTTTTAATGAAAACCCCTTTAATTGCCCACCCCCTCCAAACCTCCCACTTGAGAACCTAAACACATGGGCGCTCGCAAGGTTCAAAATTAGTTACAAGTTAATTACCGCGCGCGCCGTGGAAGAATCCAACCCTCCGTTATCGTCACGTCGACGGGGGTGTTCTTCGCGCGTAATTAATATCTCACGACTGCTTGCTCGCGGAACAAAATGGCGCCCACCGCCATGCGCAATTACCAGCAGGTCGGACTTCAAGGGAAAGAAAAAGGGAATTTAATAACTCCCCACGAGCTGTTGCGGGAAATTGCGGGTTTCAGCGCTTTCTTTGTGTCTTGCCATTTCGGAGGGGGTGTCCCTCGAGAAGTGTGGGAACGGAACCGGTCACGACTGCGACAGGGCCATGTTGGAAAAGGTGGTCAACATATGGTTGAGATGTGCGGGGAGAGTTGTGGGTCATTTCACCGAATGGGTTGATTAGTTGAATTGGTCGTTTAGTCTGACGTCCTTTATAACTAGAAGTGTTTAACGTTTAGGCCATTTCACCGAAAAATTGAGAGTTGAGATGAAAAGTGAGGGTCATTTCATTGAATGATTCGTTTTACCAAAATGGTTTTAATCCTATGCTGAAAGTTATGCACGTGTAGGCCACCTATCTACAGAGCCGTTACATCGAAAGTCTAGAAAAGAGCAGATTTAGAATGTAAAATAGATAACATTATGAAGAAAATACTTCTTTTGTTTTTCGAAATGTCTTTTGAATTTATGTTGGAAGTTGTGAACGCAATGGCCATTTCATCGAAAAGCCATTTTGCTACAGAGCCGTTACTTCGAAAGTCTGGAAAAGAGCAGATTTTGCATATAAAATAGATAACAAGATGAAGAAAATACTTCTTTTTGTTTTTCGAAATGTCTTTTGAATTTATGTTGGAAGTTGTGAACGCAATGGCCATTTCATCGAAAAGCCATTTTGCTACGGGTCGTTACATCGAAAGTCTAGAAAAGAGCAGATTTAGAATGTTAAATAGATAACATGGTGAAGAAAATACTTCTTTTTGTTTTAAGGAATGTCTTTTGATTTTATGTTGGAAGTTGTGAATGCAATGGCCATTTCATCGAAAAGCCATTTTGCTACAGAGCCGTTACATCGAAAGTCTAGAAAAGAGCAGATTTCGCATATAAAGTAGACGACAAGATGAAGAAAATACTTCTTTTTGTTTTACGAAATGTCTTTTGACCAATTTCATCGAAAAGCCATTTTGCTACAGAGCCGTTACATCGAAAGTCTAGAAAAGAGCAGATTTAGCATGTAAAGTAGACGACAAGATGAAGAAAATACTTCTTTTTTTTACGAAATGTCTTTTGACCAATTTCATCGAAAAGCCATTTTGCTACAGAGCCGTTATATCGAAAGTCTAGAAAAGAGCAGATTTTGCATATAAAATAGATAACATGATGAAGAAAATACTTCTTTTTGTTCTACGAAATGTCTTTTGAATTTATGTTGGAAGTTGTGAATGCAATGGCCATTAAATCGAAAAGCCATTTTGCTACAGAGCCGTTACATCGAAAGTCTAGAAAAGAGCAGATTTAGCATATAAAATAGATAACAAGATGAAGAAAATACTTCTGTTTTAAGAAATGTCTGGATGTTGTGAACGCAATGGCAATTTCGCCGAAAAGTCATTTTTATAAAGATCCATTTCATCGAATGCCCAAAAAACATTCTGTTTGTGATCCTTTACTCGAAAGTAACAAGATTCGTTGCGAAAAATCAACATATCGTGTAGGTCATTTCACCGAAAAACTGAAAGTTGAAAAGAAGAGTTATGATGTCATCAATTTGTCGTTTAACCAGAATGGTTTCAAATCTATGCTGAAGGATAGACACGTGTAGGTCATTTCACCGAACAACCAATTTGTAACAGAGCCGTTACATCGAAAATCTAGAAAAGAGTAGATTTTGATCAATTACAGGATACTGAAATGACGTTTTGTTGATCGTTGTACTCTTCTCTCTGGTTGTACCAAGTGTCTTTTGAACCTTTGCTGGAGGCCATTTCACCGAAAAGTTTGTTTTACAGAGATCCATTCCAACGAAAGTCCAGAAAGAAGCTGCAATGCTGAGGTAAAGACTGTGGTTCATTTAACCAAATAAGTCGTATCGCTAAATGGCCGTTTTACTCAATGTTCTTTAAAATTATGCTAGAAGTTGTACACGTTAATGATCATTTCACCGAAAAGCTATTTTGTCAACTAGCCGATTCACCGAAAGTCTAGAAAAAGTTTCTTAAGATCCGAAATGTGCCAAGAGCAAGATTTGGATTAACAGAGCTACAAATCAGTAAAAGATTTTTTTTTCGATGAAATGGCTCTAACCTAAAAATTCCAACTCTACCCGAATCAACCGATTTCCGGAGCCTCTGAATCGCCCAAATCCCCGGATTTCGAAGGCCCCCCTCCCTTCAACTCGATATTCAATTACCTCCCTAAAGCCTACCCATCGCCATTGAACCGGCGGCGACAACTCGGAGAGCGCGAAACCTTCCGCCAATAATCCAATAAAGCCCCGTCGATGACTCCGTCGGCCGAAAGCTGACACCTGACCTCGCGTGCTCACTTGAATCGCGCGATGATTGCCTGGCTTTTTCGGGCCGGTGAAACCCTACCAAGTGTCGGTGAGCCGGGGGTTTAGGGCGGCGTGTCATAATGCGAACCGGATTTGGTCACACGGGGCGTCGTCGTCCCGGGATTGTGTCCGGCGGCGGCAAAAGGTCGCCCCCGTAATCCCGATTGAAGCTGATCGAATCGGGCGTGGAGTTGGTGCTTTGAAGTGGTTGATGGAAATTGACGAAGTCGTGAATGGTTTTGGGCGCAATTGGGCGCTTTTCCCTAACACGGACTTCAATATCAAGGTAGGTCATTCAATGATATCGCAAAATCGGCGTTTGAGTTAAAAGTTGGTGAGTTTATTACCAACTTTGATCCTCAAACGCCCTTTCTGTCAAACTGTCACCTTCTGTCAAACTGTCAAACAGGTCAAATTGCATGCAACTTTTGTTAAAATTAGAAAAAATTGCATGCAAGTTATAGTAGAATTGTTGTTTTTAGGCCTTTCAATTGGCGATTGAATTTCAAATTGAAGAGTCAACACATCTGTCTCCACCGTCAAACCGTCCCAACTGTCACCGTTACGTTGTACGCAACATTGGGCAACTCCGCTATCGATTTCTCCTGTCGCCCTGTTGACACTAACCTGCCCGAAAATTCCGTGGAAATTGTTGCGTACACCTCACAGCTGGGGCTTCGTTACCGCAAACTAAGTCTAACCCGTTCAGTGACCTTCACACCCTTTTCGGGGACACGATCTAATTGAACGGGGTAGAATTCCAACCCCCCCTTTTCAAGTACTCTACGCTACGCTAAGCCGTCCATCGTCCAACGCCCGGTAAATCTAAACTAATTTCAAATTTCCGAGAAACATCCTTACAACTGTCGTCCACAGTCGCTGACCGGGGAAACCTGCCACAGGCTTTACGTCAGTCCTCGCGTTGGTTGGTAGTGCTGCTGCCAAGTGCTAATTAATATGGCGCGATTAGCGCGGCAGCGCTGACTAACTCGCGTTCTGCGCCGCGGAGCGATTACTTACGATAAACCTTATTATGAGCATTATTTTTCAAGCCAGCTTCTTCCAAGCCTGGGCGGACTTGCCTTAGGTAGTGTTCTTTATTACCACGCTTCAATCGCTATCGATTGTTTGATTTTCACACCTTCCGTGCGAAACGAACCTGCACCGGGTGGGTTGCTGAACGGTGGGTTGAACAGTTGGAGTTGGTGGTCACATTTGGGAGTTGATACAAATTACTTGAAAGTCCTCATGAAGTTGTAGCAAGACCAATATCTGAGTCATAGATTTAAATTCGAGTGCTTTTTAGGAGCAAATTTGCTATTTCGATCTTCAAACTACTTGTGAGTAGAAGGTACGACCTGGTAGGATGTCCCCATACATCCAAAATCTTGTTTGGACCTCTAGAAAGCTCCCAAGTACCCTACCGAGCTCCGCGCTTCAATGGTCTTCCATATTGACCGAGTTCAAAATTGTGCCCACAGCACACCCCAACCAAATCCCACCGTGCCGGCTCAAGTTCGCACCGTGTTTACCCAGAAAGAGTTGTCCCCCCTGTCCACCTGGTGTCCACAAATAGCACTATATTTTACGGCTCACTCGAAATGATTCACCGGGGGGAACGACGACGGTGGACAAGAAAGCAACCCAAGTTCGCACTTGCAGGGTTCTTTTCGGAGAAGAAACCCCGTCCCCACCTCTGCTCTGCGGACTTTTCCTCACCTCACCGCGCCGTGTGCTCATGTGCCAAATAGGATTACACTAATGTCGTATATGCATAACTTTTAAATTTAAAGCTTGAACTCGTTTAAAGTATAAAGAAGTGAACGCAGCGGCTGTGGTTAGAAGCGAACCTAGGCAGGGGGAGACACTCCACTGCCTTGCTGCAGCAAGGCAGTTGACAATACTGCCCCAGCTAGCTGCTGCTGCTTGGCGTAAAGCGTAGCCCGAAGGTGTTGAAAGGTATCAAATGACTGGTTTATGGGCAAGTTGGGCCCAACTCGAACGGGCGCGCGTTCAGATTGTCGCTTTTATTAATACTGTTCGTCTCCGGGAGATGCAAATTTATGCCGAAGCGCATGTGCAAATCGTGTTACGAGCGAGTTGGGGCGACCGGGAGAGAGTATAAGTGGCTGGATGTTGGAGGGACGTTTGCTGAACTCGCTCAATATCGGTAATGGTCGATCGAAAAGTCGTCGTTGTTGTGTCAATAGTTGAAAGGTGTCCTGAGCTATGATCTGGAACCAGCAGGACATTAAATTGATTAGTAGTTTGGTTTCCGGGTCAGTTTGTATCGAACTGCTCTACAACGCCATCCGCAAGCAGAACTAATGATCGGATCGATGTCCCCACAATCTCAAATCATAGCTACGATCTCCACAAACCTTTCAAATGATCACCCAACAATCCTAACTTAATCGCTCTCGATATTGATCGACTTCAAAGCCCAACCCCAAGCCATATCCGATGTCCGCAAACGCAGGCAATTTGTCAAAACCGCGTCACTTAACGTGTCCAACAAAGCCCACAAAATCTCACAGTCCAATCAACACTTCCCCTCAAAAAAGAAGCCAAAAACCAACGTGTCATCCCGCTGCGGAGATCGTGCCCGAAGATCAGATAATCAAACACACACGGCGTACAGTGACGGACGGACGAGCGGGCTCCAAAATATGGCCAATTATGACGCAGCATGTGGCGCGCAGGTCTCTCAACATTCAAATTAAGCCCCGCTGGTGAGCGCACGCGTCGTGCTGGGCACAAATGAGCTGCTGATGAGCTGCCTAACTGCCGCTTATCAGCACTATATCGGCGTATCGGGCCGACGTTGTCACCAGGTTTGCTGTGTTTGGGGGGAAAGATTCTTATCGATTTGGCCGCGGCGCGGCACTAATGAGGTGCCATTTGAGGAAATTGGGTAAATTATGGCGGGGAGATGGGTTGATACGAGATTGGATGATAAAATTTGGGTTGTTGGGAATTTCTGGTTGATTTTGAGGAATTTTGGGACCTTTTGATTTTGATACCATTTCGAACATCTTCGATCGACCTGTTTGACCTGTAATTCAAAGCGAACTCATCTGGCTTGTAATAAACAACTTGTTTGAACAGTAGTTTCAGTGTTGTTGGCTTTTCAAAATCCCAAACAGATCTTCACGACTTGAAAAATCAATAAAAGTTGAAGCTGCTTGAGCAAATAACCACCAAATTCACCCGTTTATCAACTCGGTTTTCCCTTCGACAACAGCTGTCAAAATCTTCACCCGGGGCTCGAATCGATGAGTTCAACTGCTCGATCACTCCGGCATTCCCTGAGCTGCCTGCGAAATGAGCCACATAAGCCGTTGATGGCACCACCTGAATAAATATTAATTGCTGCTGGTGGTACAAATTTCCCATTGATATTTATTACTTCTGGCACTCTCGCGTCCACGGCGACAACTTCCAGCTTTCATCACCCAGTTGCCAGTTGCGCCATAATCGAAATTGTTGCGGAGAAACTCGTCATCATCCGTCGTCAAGCACCGGGAATGTCAGACTCCGATGACAAGTCTACTCCACGATTTTGGTGGGCCGTCAAATTCATCTGATTCGCGCCACCACCATGCGGGTTCCCAAAAGTAAATATAAAATTAATTTAAAATTAAAATATTTCGCGCAAAAATCTCCCGGCTTCCCGACTCCCGCTCCCGGAATTCCAGCCCAAACTTCCCCAGGGGAAAATGAGCGAGTTGGAAACAATTCCCAACGTCTCCTCGGACTTGGAGGAATGACGTGAAATTCAATTATGGTACGCACCTCTCTCAGGCAGGTAGCGAATGAGTCGAAGCGCACCCGACTCATTTACACTTGACGCAAAATCTGCGAAGGCCAAAATGCGCGAGGTGCGCCCTCGGGACGGGGACAGGCAGGGTTGAAGTTTTGAGTAGGGATGTTTAGAAAAACACTGAAAAAAAAAATAAAAGTACCAAATTCCTAAATTCTAGGAATTTTGGCTCCTTTCCTTATTAAGTAATCAAAAAAAAAAGCCGATTATTAAATAAGGAAAAGAGGCAAAATTCCTAGAATAAAGGAATTAGGTACTTTTTTTATTTCAGTGAAGGTTAAAAAAATTATAAACGGGAAGCGGATAAGGTTTCAAAAAGTTACGGAATTTTCATAAAAATTATACGTTTATATTTTATCAGAAGTTTTATTTAATTTCAAACACCAAATTATAATTTTCTTGACCAATTTTTGAAATTAAAGTACAGAAAGTATCAGAAAGACAAAAACTGCTTTGATTACCATCACATACATGTAACAATCCAAAATATACTAAATATCAATGAATTCATGAAAATGTTTTTTATCCTGAATTTTTATGTTTTGCACCGATCTGCGGTCTTTAAATTAAAAACTTGAAAAAATGGTAAAGTCTTTATTTGAGTTAAATGCATAAATTAAATTAAAATTAGAAATAAAATTTGCAATGGCTTTGAAAAAACTTATTTTTTAATGATTAAATTCGAAATAAATTTTATGTTTAAAAAGAATTATCAAAATATTGGCCTTATTGCTATTTATATAAACTAAATAAAAAATAAATCTCAGGAATCGCGTAAATTTGACTTAGGCCGTTGCAAATATTTATTATGTTTATGTTTATGACTTTGACAGAGAAAAAAAAAACACTTTGAAATGCATTAGACACTGTCCAGTTTCACAATCATAAGTTTTCAAAATATTTTAGTATTGACGAGAAAAAGTTTTTGCGGTGCTATTGGAATTTCATGAAAATTCAAAAAATATTTAAATAGGCTCAAACAAGCTATATATGATTATAAGTGCAGAAAAATCAATTTAAGCTTGTTTTTCAGTTGATAAGATTTCTATAAACTAAAAAAATATTTATTTAAAATTTATTTAAAAAATAGTTTTTTGGAACAGTTCTTTTCCCACTTGATTTTTCGAACCAATTTTGAAAATGGGAGAGAGGCGAACAAAACATAGAAAAATATTTGGAATGGCGTTTGGTAAAATGCAGATTTTTTTAAGAATTCCTAGAACAAAAAAAATCAAATTTCGGATTGTGTCACTTCACTTTTATGCAAATAATAAAATTTCATTATTCACATACAGAATTCAGATACATATTTATCAATGTTTTGAGACGAAACAGAAAAAAACTAATCTTTTTTTGAATGGAATATGAAGTACAGGTTATTCTCTAAGAAACTCGTGCAAATTTTCAATGCATTTTCATCGATTTCGAGTTTTTGATGCAGTTTGGTTCAAAATCGTGTGCTCTTTCAAAAGAGCCTATAACATCCAGTACTTTGTTCTAGAAATCAGGAGGAAATCCAGTTTTTTCGCGAAAACTTAACACGTAGCCTTATGTATGGGACAATCTTTAAATGCATTTTTCTCAGCTTGCTGTTTTTGCATATGGGACATTTATGCGAACATGGGCAGAGTATGTTGTTAAGAAAAATCACGTAATAGATGAGGCAAATCACGTAAAAGAAAATCGCTCCCGAACTTCTCAAAAAAAAAAAGGAATCTGCTGATGATTTTTTGTTAATTTCCTTGTCAGCATCACTTAAAATTGTTTATTTCACTTTGTTTACACACATTGCCCATCTACAAATTGTGACAGATCATTTTTCGACGTTACACTTGCAAGTGAAGTACCAATCTTTCGTGCGCGAGAGAGGAGAGCCATGCTCCCTTCAGATTTTTTCTCTTGATGAACGTCCAAAGATTTTCTTTTGATGATGATTATTCCATCGCTGCTAAAAACAACTATTTGTCATGTTTCAAAGTTTTTTGTTTTTTTTTTTTTAAAGTAATTTTGTTTTTGTTATTATTTGTTTATAAAAAATATTTTTCATCAAATATAAAAAATAAAACAAACAATGCTAAATATGGTCATTTTTTGTGATTAATCAATCCAAAATTCATTTAATTTTCAAAAGCAAATAAAAAAATCGTTCATTTCATAATTATTTAAAATCATATGGCAAGGTGAAAAAAAGTAAACCATCGAAAGATTCTTAATAAATAAAGAAACAGAAAAACAATGATTGCGTTAAACATAAATTTACCTTAAAAATTCTTTTCCCACAATTTCCAATACGCTTCGTAGCGTTGATTTCTGTATTTTTATTAAAATAAAAAAAATCAGAAAAAAATTAAAAACCTGAGAAGAAAAAACAGATCTATAAAATCCTTGATATTCATTTGCAATTTGTTAGAGTAGCAAAATTGTAATAATGCATGACGCATATTCTAATCTACTCGTTTGAAATTTGATATTAAGTTTAATTTGCTGCTTCCAATCTTACGAGGAAAATGGGTTGAGAAGTTTATTTAAAATAATTGGAAACGTCCAACTAAGAAGTTGTAAAAAAATAATGTATTCAATAAAAAATAACATTTTTTCCAAAACATAAACAAATGAAAAAACTGAAAGAAGCAAAAAAAGCTTCCAAATTTCCTAAAATAAAACCGATCTAAACGATTTTTCAAACAAAGCAAAAATAATAAATGCAATCAAGGAACAATCAACAGGCATTCCACTGACGCCAAAGACGCGATTTGTAATTTAATTAAATTTAAAAAAAACCTGCAAACACTTGATAATTCAATCTGGTTGAAGAATTTTGGCTTCTATAAAGAGTATCTTTTAATTTATCTTGTAAAATATGTTCAATTTTATTTGACTAGACATCACAAAAAAAATCAGAAAAGACTAAATGTATTATTTTAAAGTAGTTGTATAGGCTAATAATTTAAAACAAAATACGACAAGCACCGTTAACTGGAGTGAAATTAATAGCCGAGGTGACATTGATAAGCAGAACAATTTTCATGCAAAATGGGAAATACGAATTTTGTTCAAATTAAGTACAAACTAAATTAAAAAAATATGTTCAGATTCATAAGCTGTTCCAATAGAACAAGTTTTTTACATCAATTTGGAAGATGTATGATTTATGCTACAAAAGTGATTTTGGTAACAAAAAAGGGAGTATTTCTATTAACAAAAAAAAAAACAATTGTCATGAATATTGATTAAACATGAAATTTTATGTAAATTTAAAAACATTTACATTAAAAGTTAATAAACTAATTAACACAAACATTGAGCTATGATTTTTTCAAATATTATATTTAAAAAATCTTGCTAATAGTCAAATTGACGTAATTTAATAAATTTGCAAACTATTAGGTTTAAATTTGTACAAAGTACTGCGTCTATCAATGTCATCTCGGGTTTTGAAATAACAAATTGAAACGAAACTATTTTAATAGAATTTAAAAACGTTTTCAAAAAACTTACATGGAAATTGTGTGGCCTACTCCAGTAGATGTTTAAATTATAAATTTTGTTACAAATCTTACCGGTTGATGAAAATTTTTTGAAAAATAAATTGAAATCCTATTAATTACAAAAAAAGATGTAAACAATCATTTTTGTTCATATTAAATATTTAAAGTGAAACGGAAAGGCAGCGCCATATTGATAGTACGACTCAAGTTTTTGGAAGCACTTTTAAGGAAAAAGCCGTAATTTAAACACGTTCTGTCGGTTGCAGAAAATTAATTTTAAGATAGCAAGCAATCTGTCGAGTTCAGAAATTGTTGAACAGAAGTTGTCCAAGAACTGGCATCCCGTTTCACCTTAAGTACCTTATTTTTTAGGATTCAAAAATGGTTAACATTTGAATTACATTTGGCCCGTTTAACCAGATATCATTGAGTATGTACAAGATTAAGTTTTATTATGTTAAGTTTACTTTTTCTTCAAATTTATTTTTTCTTGTTGCAGCTTTCTCAGAAATAATATTAGAAATTTTTCAAGACTAAATCAACTTCACCCCTTCCCAAATCATCCGGCGTGGACCGCAATTTCGAACATTTTTATCATCTCCATCCAGGTTGGCCCCTCAACAGTCTTGTCCCTCTGGGAGAAAGAACATCGACTTGGACCTCACGTACTGCCCTGCGGAATGCCCTCCGCCCAGTCAAAGCCCGAGGCCCTCTCGCACAACTAATAAAAATTAAACACTGATGACATCCCTTGCGCGGGGCCAAAGCTTGCTCGCTGCACATTGTGGCGCGTTTTATTGTTTAAGCATGTACGAATAAATTAATACTGATTAATTGGAAGAAATTTCATGACCGCGCCGACCTCATCGACGACGGTTCCGTTTGGTGGCGCGAACAACGTCCCAAGTCGCAAGTGCTGATGGGGGACCGGTTATCAAGTGGACTCTTCGAGGCTGACATATTTGTGAAACTGTTAAACTGTTTACAGAAGAGGTCGTTTTTTTTCCTTGTGCCTGCCAGCTTGATTGCAGCTATTTTGTGTTAATAAGTTTTCGATGAGAGTGTTGTTTTCGGAAGTTGCCAGGTTGAAATTAGTCAGTTTGGCACCTGAAGTTGACCAGCTTGACGGGGGAATATCTCCTTGGACATGTTCCACTGTACGATTGTTGAATTGTTAAGTTGAAAGTTATCCAATCAACAGCTGTATCTTTTCAATTGTTAGGTTAATTTGTTCAAAATGTTTCTGCATTTCAAGCAAATTCTTCCAAACCCTCCAAGAATCACGATAAGCACAACTCCTGTCAAGTTTTCAGATTCTCCCGGCATGAGGGACGTCCCCAATGACAAATTATTCAACGCTTTTCACTGATCCCGCGAGTTCCTCGACTGTCGAAAGCGTGAACCGCTACGCCCTTGACCGTCATAAATCATCGCGCCTCTTCCTTGAAAATCCGTTCCGAAAATCCCTGCTCAGGTGGGATGCATCGAAAACCCCGTCAAAAAAAGTGCAAATTAGCTGTGCAACCCTTCTCTTTTTCGAAAATGTTGCAAAACCGTGCGAGCATATCACGCGAGTTGTGCCGCGCGAAAGATATTTATCAAAATCAAGTCAAACTTGCTCACAAATAAAATCAATCATTCTTGGAGCAGGAGGACGAGGACGAGAGCTGACGGAATTGTAGCGCGACTGACCACTGGAGAACTACAGTGGTGGTCAACATTTTTGAGAAGTTCCTCTAACCCTTGATTGGTCAACAAGAAAACTAATTTTAAGCTTATCTAGCTCCAAAAAGGCTTCAATTTTATTGTTGTTTTGTCATAAAATAGAACTAATTAAAATTAAAATACTCCTTGACAAATTGCCATACCAAATCTTCAAATGCCTATAACTTTGCATGGTTACGTCCAATCGCTTCGTTGTCTTCGACAAAGCATTTATATTACGCTTATACAAGTGGTGACGACCGTCACTGCGCAAACCCCACCAGCAAAGTTTGGCAACCCTGCCACTCTGTGCCCCACAGACGATAGAGATCCTCCGCGTTGATGATGTAGAACATTTTCAGGATTCCTCACGACTGCCACAAAAAAAAGCCAGGTAAAGGAATCAAAAGGATGACAGAGAGACGAACAAAAAATCTGTTAAAATCAACGACAGCACATCAGTCAGGTTGCGTCGAAAGGGACTGTCGCGCAAAAAAAAAGCAACGTTCAGGACCAGAAGTGTCTCCAGTTTCATCACCTCGCGCAGGAAGAACCCAGAGGAAGAGGGGTTAACATGACAAATATTGCTTATGTATGCAATCATAATATTGTTGGACATGGCTGCAGATCGTGATCGCGCGCGATCTGATTGCCTGCAAGGGGGAGTTTGAAAAGGTTCACCAGCAACTTCTTCCCTTCAACCATCAGGAAAGAGACAGGTGAGATGGTTCCGGGGGCCCCCGTAATGTGCGAACGACAAATTGATCATAAATGTGACGACGACGACGTCGCGACGTGACGACCGGTTCCAGTGAAAATGAGGTTGCTGAAATCAAAGGTGGAGACGCGTGGTTGTTCAGTGATTGTGGTGGGCTTTGAAGTGAACTCAACCGGTTATCAACGAGTGCAGCGAACGGGGTATGATTTGTAATTAGCTGGTTTCGAGCGTGGTTGAGCATGATTTTCACTAGCGATTGTTTAGACTGGATTGTCACTGGATGTAATTGTTTGACGACTTTTCAATGGGTATGACTGGGCTTTGCTTAATTCGTGGAAAAAGGTCTCATCACTGCGACGAATCTTATGTTTCAGACTAGCTTTAAAATGTAATCAAAGAAAAATTCTGTGAGTAATGTCAAATAAAAACCACAGCATAATTTTCATCAAATATATACAATTATTGAATTATTTGATATTAAACACAAAAGAAATGTCTTTGAATTCCTCATCATTTCAAAAATATGAGGACTTCTGTAAACTCGAAAAAAAAAAACAGATGAATGGGTTCTAAAGCCCTATACTGACATAAGACAACAGCGAAAAAAGCATGGCAGAGAACAAATTAATGATTATACTTTTTTAATACAAAATATTGAATATAACAAATCAACTTCGTTTCGATAAATCAACTTTGGCTAACTTTTTGTTTATGTACTAAAAGACAATATGCTTATAAAAACAAGCGTTTAATCGTGGTGTGCAATAAAATCAGCAATCTAAACTCAATTTTAAGATGCAATTTAAAAAAAAAATAAAACAATAAAACTAAATTTAAACCCTCTGAGACCCAACTCCGCCCCTAGACGGAAATTGGTCTTCACCCAAAATTCAGTGTCGTGAGAATCGTTCCCTCAAAATTTATTGAGGGCTCAGTGCCAAAATCGAAAGAATAATTCTACCAACTCACACCATCATAACAAATGTATTCATTCGTTGAATGAAACAATAAATCTCCAACAAGTGTCATACATCGATATCTGACCACTCCTTAGTCACCAAGCTGTGGTGGCCGAGGCAGTTAAGTCTTAGTCACTTTTGGTTTTTTGGTTGACGGATGAACTTTTTTTGCAAATGAACCATGAGAGAATAGTTCTTTCGCTCATCTCAAGCTGTGTTCTCTGTATCCGTGAATGGAACCACTATTCTCTCGACTTGAGGCCATTGTTCTCTCGGACCTTGCTGCCCAGTTTTGGGTGTTAAAATTCGCCGAAATCTGTAGCTTAGCTTGTTTGAAATCTAGATTATTTTTCAGAACAACCGTTGCGCCATGGATTTCCTATGTAGATAAGACCTTTTGAAAATATTAGCGAGAAATCTTAAAATGCCTTGGTGGGTAGATGTCTCGATCTGAAAAATAATCTTACATTTGATGATTTTACTTGTAATGTAATTTCTCACGTTTCTCTGCCAATGTTTTGCAAAAATGTATTTTCTGAGGTCGACTTTGTCCGTTTTGCCTTCCTCACGATACTGAGGAAAGTCTATAAAATCACTCGAAAAATTAACTTCTCAATTAGACCTCATAGACCCACCTTCATGTATACCTATCGACTCAGAATCAAATTCTGAGCAAATGTCTGTGTGTGTGGTGGGATGTTGATAAAAAATTGTCACTCGATTATCTCGACATTGGCTGAACCGATTTTGTCCGTTTTGGCGTCATTTGGATCGTCTTGGGGTCCCATAAGTCGCTATTAAAAATTATGCAGTTTAGTTCAGTACTTCAAAAGTTATGCTAAAAAACGATTTTAACAAAAGTCCGGAAGATTGTAAAAAGGGTGGTTTTTTAAGAAAAACCCGTCATGCTATACATTTTTAGAAAAGTATTTAAAAGACCTTTCCAACGCGTCCAAGACATTGAAGATCTGACAAATCTATGAAGAGTTATAAGCACTTAAGTGTTATTTATACGCTTTTTGGAGGCCGGATCTCAGATATGTTGATGAAAACGTTATCCAGCTCTCTCATGCGACATATCGTTGGATAGGTCTGAAGATCTGATAACCCTATCTAAAGTTATAAGCACTTAAGTGTTATTTACGCACTTTTTGCATTTTGGATAGCACCCTTTAAATGTGAGGAAGGCACCAACCACTCAAGGGTGGATTAAGTAACGTTTTTCTCTAGTTTTGATTTTACTCTAGATTATGTTTTGTCACACTCTGTTGCAACGCTGGCTCAGTTTTTTTATATCACACGATATGAAACCAGCTAAAAGTTAAAAAAAAAAATGATTTAAAATTATAAACTCAGTAAAAGATTAAGATAAAAATTTGAAGAATAGGTCTAAGCTTACCAATAAAAAACATAAATTTAACAAGTTTTTTTTTTGAATTTATATACGCATCTAAAAAATAATGATGTAAAACAAATAAACAAGCTATGTATTTTTTCCGTAAAGCATAAGAAGTTTTAGCAAAAAAGGCACAAACTAGGGAAGAATAAAAACCATCAAAATAAATCTTGGGCAGTGAAGGGTGAAGGTTGAAATCCTGCATTGTTTTACCAGATTTAAAAACAAAACTAGAGGTTATCAAATTCATATCAAATTGTAGTATTCAATTATCTCCTGCAAATAAATTGTCATTTATGAAAGCTAATATCTTAAGAAGAAGAACTATGCGGGATGAATGTTTTGCTTATTTCGTCCACAAATTTTCGATGTCACTCCGGAAAGTTTCATCAAGATATCAAGAAATTCCAAATGCGACCAAATTTAAATTTCGAGTAGTTAAAAAAGTTTAATTTTAAATTATGATCATAAATTAAAAAAAATACTTATATTTTTTTATCGACATATAGAATATCAATCAAATTTTATATAATATTTAAATACAGTTAACTCCATTTCAAAATTTAAAATTAATAAAATGTATCGGTAGTGTTTATTTTAATAACGGTATATTTTTGAATTCATGATTCAAAAAATTCAATTCTTTTTAAAGTAAATAATTAGTTCACAACAGCTTATTTCTTAGCACTTATGCTCTTTTTTGATAGAAATAAATATCCGAACAATTTGGCAAGAGGAGAAAAAAAAATTAAATTAATTAAGAGGCAGTATTTGTAAATATTGCTCGGTTTGTTCTAGAGGTCGTATCGAGGTGCTCCGATTTGGATGAAACTTTCCGCGTTTGTTTGTTTATACATGAGATGAACTCATGCCAAATATGAGCCCTCTACGACAAAGGGAAGTGGGGTAAAACGGGCTTCTAAGTTTGAAATCCAAAAACCATAAAAAATCTTAAAATTGCTCGCATTTCCGTAAAACTTCATCAATTTCAACTCTCGTAGATGCATTTGAAAGGTCTTTCGAAGCACTTCAAAATGGGCCATAGACATCCAAGATCGGTTTGACTTTTTCTCATAGCTTTTGCTAATTACTGTCAAAAATTGATTTTTTTAAGACCTTAATATCTTTTTGCAACAGCCTCCAACACCCATACTCCCATAGGTCAAAAGATAGGTAATAACATGGACTATAAGCCTACGGTGTTAACTTTTTGGCCAATCGCAGTTTTTCTCATAGTTTTTCGATTTTTCTGGAACAAACATTTTACAACGTTAGTTTTTGCCCTGTAGGCCGCCATAGCGGCACTTTTTGGCCGCCATAGCGGCACAATTTTGTCATATTCGGAATCCTCGGACAATTTCACGTAAGTTAGTAGTATTGGAGTTGTAAATTTGATTTAAAAAATAATTAAATAAAACAGTTTTGAAAAAAGAAATAGATCTTATTTACCCTATGATCAATACGTCAAATGCTGTATCAAGTAGGCGAAAACCTGTTTTACCCCTAATCCAACAAATTGTTAAAAAAAATTTTAATTCATTCTAAATGGCAATTTTTCCAATCAAATTTACAACTCCAATACTTCTAACTTACGTGAAATTGTCCGAGGATTTCGAATATGACAAAATTGAGACCAAAAAGTGCCGCTATGGTGGCCTACAGGGCAAAAACTAACGTTGTAAAATGTTTGTTCTAGAAAAATCGAAAAACTATGAGAAAAACTACGATTGGCCAAAAAGTTAACACCGTAGGCTTATAGTCCATGTTATTACATATCTTTTGACCTATGGGAGTATGGGTGTTGGAGGCTGTTGCAAAAAGATATTAAGGTTTTTAAAAAATCCATTTTTGACAGTAATTTGCAAAAGCTAAGAGAAAAAGTCGAACCAATCCTGGATGTCTATGGCACATTTTGAAGTGCTTCAAAAGATCCTTCGAATGCATCAAAGAGAATTGGAATTGATAAAGTTTTACGGAAATGCGAGCAAGATTTTTTAGGTTTTTTGGACCTCAAACTTCAATGCCCGTTTTACCCCACTTCCCTTTGTCGTAGAGGGCTCATATTTGGCATGAGTTCATCTCATGTATAAACAAACAAACGCTGAAAGTTTCATCCAAATCGGAGCACCTCGATACGACCTGTTACACATTGGTGAAAAACTCGCTCTTAAGCGATATTTGCATAGGAAAAGCATGAAAATCCCAAAACTGAAAATGATTTTGATTATTTTAGCTATTTTTGTGTTGTTTTGTCGAAACACTTGTTTTACTTGTTAACAAAAATAATGATTATTTTGTATTTTTAATTAAATAATGCACCTGTAGCTTTTTTACACGTTAAAAAGGACACAAACACGAAAAACAGTATTTTTATCAATTTATTGTTATTATTGTTAAAAACATAAAAGCTAAGTTAAAATTTTTTTTTTTCGTCTTTAACCAGTACCGAGGGACACAAACTTCAATTAACATATTTTTAAGCCTCAGATTTTTCTGTTCTGTACTGTACTTTTGAACAACCGCTCAATCTGAAGCCACACGAGAAAAGGGCTGATAAGCATTTTGACAGTTTGAACTATTTTGCTATTTCTCAAGCTACAGGTAACTTTTTCTCAAAATTTGAAATAGGAAACAATAGCTAAGCTCCCCAGCTACCATCAGGAAATTCTGACAGATTTTGTGTCGAAAAAAGTGTAATATTCAATCAGGAATTGGTCATTCATCAGTTTTTGATAAATATTCATCAGATTTACATTTTTAAACATTTTTTTGTAATATTACTAAAAAAATAGGTGATATTCAACCTACCAAATACAGTTACTATCGAACCAAACGTTTGGTAGTGAGTGTAAGCTCTGTGTAAAGAGGGTGTCATACTAAAAAGTGACCCCAGTCGATTGACAACAGTTGGTGTCAAACCATCGGGGTTGTAGTGTAAAATCAAAAGAAATGTTTTCATCTATTTGGAATTTTATTTATCAACAAAACAAAAAAATCAAAATAAAGTCCAGACTCGGTTAGCCGAAGGCCTTGGCAAAATTTCACTTCGGATTTTTTTTGCTGTCTTATTTTTTTGTTGAGCTTAACTATGACTCCTAAACTACTCTAAATTAATTTAGAATTTTTAAATCCAAGATGGCGGCCGAAATGGCGGTGATGAAATATTGAAAAAGTGCATTTTTTAATTACATAGACAATCAACCATTCAAATTTGACTAAAATGGGGTCGCAGAACTCGAATTTGATGTTAAAAGTAAGAAAATAAAAAAATACGAGTTTTTTTTGTTCGTGATTCGATTAGGGGGGAGGAGTGTTGTCAAAACCATTCTGGCTTTCAAAAATCGAACTTTCGCTCCGTTTTTGAAAAATCTGTGTATATCTGTGTCAGATTTAAAAAGTCTGTATTTGTCTGTGCATCACATAATGTCCGGACACAACTTCAAAAATCTGTGTACCTGGCACCCCTGCTCCTAAGATTCTTCGCAAAATTGTACTGAAATCATCACTGGAGACTCAACATATGAATGAAATTTGATCTCTAAAATGTATAACCCCCCACAGAGCGTATACCTCACTTTGGCTACTGTAGATAATCAAAATCTCGCTAGAATCACTGTTTATGCCTCCCAAAATCCCGCTCAAATTACCCAATCCACAGGAATCTTGTGCCTCCCGTCGGCACCTTTTCAACAACACAAACAACGTCCGTCCATTCTAAGCCTAGCGCAACTCACCAGTCGGCGATAGCTGCAGCCCCGTCGGCGGTGGCGGCAACGATCCACCACCACCACCTCCTCCTCCACCGAGTCCGGACTGACCCGGTGCCCTCGGCGGTTCCATACTCCACGGAGCGGTGGCTCCACTCGTCGGCAGCTGTGCGAACTCACTCCCGATCGCGGACCCAATCAGCATCATATGGACTCCGGGGTTCCTTCCGTGCGACCTGCGTGCCCTTCACACACACAGCTCCGGATCGCTTTGGGCTGTTCGGTAAACTTTGGTGGAGTGATCTTAATGTGAGTTTAATTGATCGCGCGGGAACCTGGGCGAGGTTCTTTCGTAATTAATTAATTAAAACTTGCTCCGGGACAAATAGAAGTGACACCTCTCGGCAGCGGTAGTTCTTATACGGTCAGATCCACTTCTTCCACTTGTTTGCTGGCGAGAACTCGCCGAGATCGTTAATTAACCGGCAGGGCAGGAATTTCTCGCGCGACACTTTTTGCCTTAATTACGGCGTGGACACTCTCTTGATCACACACACAACGCACTAATTATTCACAGCTATTCAGATATTCGGTTCTTCCTTAAACGATCACTTGGCGGAGCTGATCAGCGCAACCGGTAGAATCCACCCGAGGTCAGGATCTTCACGATAACAGGTTCTCTACACCATGATCAGCGTCGCACCGCTTCGACACAACAACAGCTTCCGGAAACGTCTTCACCCCGTACTACCGAACTCGTGCTGTACCGTCATCTTGACGACGAGTTCGCGCGCGCGTTCAATCCCGTTCTTGGAGAACAATACGGCAAGAACAACAACACCCAAGTCGCGTCGCGAGATCGCAGTAGTCCGTGCGCGACGAGAACAAAACGGGGGAACGCGAAGCGCTGTGTAGCGGCTCAGACATCGGCTGTAACGAGACTGAAAGGCAGGAAACGAGAAGCACACGAAAGCGTGTTGAGCAAAATCAAGCACCCGTTGAGCTTCGAGCGAAGAGAGAGAGAGAGCGAGCGCGTGAACACCAATACAACCGCAACAGTCCAAGTAGTCCGCGGCGGGTGAGCTTTCGGCAGGTGTGGTTGGAAGAGTCGCAGAGAGTTGAACGAGCTGTCTCGTTTCTTCGTGCGGGAGAGACTGGGAGGGAGCGAGAGCTGGTTTTTGGAATTGGTCGCAACCCACTGAGTTTACGTGGTCTTGCAGTGTGTGGAAGCAGAAGCAAAAGGCTGTAGAGTAGCCGCGGAGCAAGATTGGTGAAGCGCGCAACAGAAGTTGAAGCGTTGGAACGCAGAGAAAATTAGGGTGGAGGGAAAAGAGGGAGTGGAGGTATTAGGAAGGGGGAGATGATGGTGTTGTAGTGTGAGTTTGGGTAGCCAACTTATATGGTAAAGTGGCGAGTGAGATTGTTGTCGAGTAGCGACGGCATTGAATGACCGTTTTCAGAGCATAGGTTTATGAATTGAGTATGTTTGGATAAGGAATTGATTTTCTCTAGTAGAGACAAAGTTGCAATAATAAGTTGTCTTTGGTCACGGTAAAATCAATTACCTGATTAGGTCCAAAACTGCCCATGTTCACATAAATGATCCATCTCAATTTTCAGCACTTGTTAGGCTTGTTATAATGTTTTCATCAGAATAAGTACAAGAAGTCAGCTTTGCTGTAAAAAACTAAAAAAAAAAACTCTTTTTCGTGAAATCCTTAGGAGTCACACACCTTTTCTTGACGTATTTAAAATTTGCTTTGGGACATTTATGCAAATCTATCTGCAAAGCTATTCTTTTTTAAGGGTGGACAACAGCCAAAGAAGTTGTTGTCTTCTTATTCCAAAATTGTCAAACTTGCGGACCCAATCCTGCAAAAATTCGATTGTAAAAAATAGTAAAATTTTGTTGTAATCTATTTTGTATGCAGTACTTTAGAGGAAGAACAAAAAAATATATCGATAGTTCCCGCAGTTTTGGAGGTACCGTAAACCGGGGTGACTTTGATAGGAATTCATTTTGTTTTTGGAATATTTTTCAACTGGTAGAGTTTTTCTCAAGATTATAATTTTGGAAACATGTACTGGGATAGGCCACACAAAGTCCTTGAACTATTTTGGAAAAACAGTTTTTTAAATAGTGGTTAGAAAAATAGTTATGCTAAAAAAGCTTTATTTAAATTCCGGGGTGACTTTGATAGTGATAGTTTTTCTTGTTAAAATCATATTTAAGATGATCAAATTTTATTTGTACGATAAATGTACCATCACTTAAGTAGCTGATTTAGTTTTACAGAAAAAAAATCAATGTTTATATTTAGTTAATTAAGTTTATAAGTATTTTAATAAAATACATATTGATTTTAAGTAAATTCGATTTTTGCCTGAAATTTGTTAAAACTAGTTTTGTTTATAAAATTATTGATTTAAATTGCATTTTATACTGAATTCGAAGCACGAATCACAAGTTTTCACATTTTACATGATATTCGTTCAACTGAAATTGCCTATAAATTTGGAGATTTTTTTATTTGTATTCCAAAAACAAATATTATTTATTATTTTCAAACTTATTTAACCTTCTCCTAGTGGAAAATTGTCCAAAGAATCCGAAAATGCATTCCGTTTTCCGATTCAAAATCATGTTCATTGAGCAAATCATGACACTTTAAGAAGTTTGAAATAAGGCTGGTACAAATATTTTTAAAAGTTTTTGTCACCCTTCCCCCCCCCCCCCTTCAAAATTGGCCCGAAAAATCAGGGGGCAAAAAAAATATTTTTACTATAAACTTCAAAATTTTAATGAAAATTCAAGTGCAACCAACTGAAATCAAATTAAAATACATTCTCCTGCGCTTAAAATTAGTTTTAGCATGTTTGGGTTTATTAAAAAATCTTAAGATTTTTTGAAAATTTTCGATGCAAAATCTTTTTTTTCGATACAATTTTGGTTTTTGTCAGTCCGGCCCGTGGCTTAATGGCTACGGCTCCCGCCTCATAAGCGGAAGGTTCCGGGTTCTATTCCCGACCGGTCTCCTTGAAATTATTCGACTATAATTGAACTTTGAATATGAACAAAAAACGCATGTAATCAGGTGGAATTCGAACTCACACCTTTGGATTGGTAGTCAGATGCTCTAGCCACTCGGCCACCGAGGGGTTGACACTCCTTGAGAGAATTAATCCGTAGTGGTGAAATAATGTCACAAGGTCATTTACTATATAATACAACAATCCCTTTCCCAACGATTCCCCTACACACACTACACACCATATTCTATAAATAACTCGAAGTGGTTGGTACGGTATGTCCTCACTTCTTCTTCTTCCCCTGATGATTCCATGAAATGTGGGTTCCGTTCATAGAATCTGTCTCTTGCGGTTAATGCAACGCAATAGGCCGGGCCGCTTTAGTGAGTGTAATACATTTCGGGGGTTCTCGAAAGTACTGCACTCATTAATAATGACAAGAAAGAACTTGAGGCGTAATCTAACCATAAGTTCTTCCCGGATGCTTTCTTCGGACTGGCTGCGCTTGTGTTCGATTAGATTAGATTAGATTAGATACAATTTTGGTTTTTGTCAGATCTTAGATTTTTTGAAAACTAATGATTGCAAAACAACTGAACTAGTGTAAAATGCATTTTAAAACACTTTTTTCATCAAATGTGAAGACTATGGCTTGTTATTAAATTTTTTTTTATTTTTTTTATTTTTTTGCTCCCCCCTTGACCTCGGCCAGGGCCGAGGGACAAAAACTTTTTTAAATATTTGCATCGGCCTAATGACTTTCATCAACATTTTCTGAACTATAATTAAATAACTTTTTAAACTTTTCAATATTTTAAAAAAAACTTCTTGAAAATATTCTTTTTGTATTTTTTTTTAATAAAAAATAAGTTTTTTCGAATGTCTGAGTACACTATCAAATCGGGCCACCAATTTTGAATAAAAGTTTGACACCAAATGTCCAAATTAGCAACATTTCAGACTGCAATTTATTGAAAACACGCCTTTTTTCGAATGTTCAATAATGATAGGGGTTGTACCGCCCCTACGTAACGGGATATCGAAAAATGAAGATCGTATTTATGATCAGGGACAAAAATAACCCATCAGAACAAAGTTTCACTCAAATTGAAGACGGCTCGGTGCAACTGCTATGTTAGTGGCGGAGAATTACAAATTACAATTACAACTACAAATATTCTATTAGGTTTAAATCTATTTTTTGTGATGTTTGATTAGCTATTTCTACTAAATTATTTTTTTCTGCGAGTTTAAACACAAAAAATAGGTATTTTTCCTTTTAAGCGTCTACCAAAAAAAAATTCTTATTGATTTAGGTATTGTAAACTTCAATAATGACGTACACTGAAATAAACAAAAGTACCAAATTCTTTTATTCCAAGAATTATGCTTTCTTTCCTTATTTAGTATTTGGGGTTTTCGAATTACAGTTTAAGGAAAGGTGGCATTATTTTAGTGTAGATCTTCTTCAAAGAGATTTTCTAGTTCTGAACAACTGTGGCTGCTACTTCTGCCTCCAGAAAGGTGCAATTGAGTGCTGCAAAAGTGACACCCGATGCTGCCTGCCATGGGCAAACGCCATAAATAGAACAAAAAAAAACAAGCTTTGCGCAATAATTCATAACCTAAGTGATGGTAAGTAGCAATAAATGTGCAGCGCGTTGTATATTAACGCTCCTCAGCCAAACACACTCGCGTTCTCGTTACGAGTCTTGAGGACATCACTGCAGTGGAACAAAAAAAAAGTGCAGAAAAAAGCAGAGCCACTCGGTGATTATCACTCCACTTGAGCGCGGACAAGTCTGTTGACCGCCACGGATGTCAACGCTTTCGTGCCACGGCAGCAGCAGCAGCCCCCGAAGATCTCCAGACTGCAAGAAAAAAAAAAGCGAGTTAAAAACCATCATCACACGCACCAACGCAACGACTTTGAAAGCTCTTTGCAAGCTTGCAAAGAAGTGTTGAAAAATGGTGGCTCCCGAAGAAGAAAAAGATCTGCAAAGAGTAAGCTGGAACGGCTTCTGCTTGCTTCCAGGCTGAACATCGCGTGGAGCGCGAACTCGAACACTGAATTCGAGGGGACTGCTGAAGAGAAAACGATCGACGTAGGTGGACACAGGAGAGGCGGACTACGCGCAGAAGTTGTAAAAGTCCGACGGGTTTGGAGGAATCAGTTGAAATTGGAGCATTTTATTTAGTAGCTTGTCAAATATAACATAGCAGTACATTAAACTTTGAGAAACTTTTCATCACTTAAAATTTACGCCTTAAATACTCTAATTTAGTTATGTGTGAATAAATCTGTAATTTCAAAAAAAAAAACGTCTCAAGGTTATGTAGGGGAGAGTGGAGAGACTTGATCCCCGGGGACACTTGATCCCAAGCCTGTATCTCGTCAGCATGTGGGTAAAACAATCAGCTTTGTTCTAGAAAGTTGTGCGAAATTGACTAAAACTCATTGTAGAAAACAAAGAAAAAAAATAATAAATGTTTAGATTGAGTTTCACACAAATTTCTAAAAAGTGCTGCAAAAAACTTCCAAGAGATCTTTTTTCTTAATATTAATTGCCCCGTGGTGTAGGGGTAAGCGTGGTTGCCTCTCACCCAGTCGGCCTGGGTTTGATCCCAGAAGGTCCAGGTGGCAAATTTTGAGACGAGATTTGTCTGATTACGCCTTCCGTCGGATAGGGAAGTAAATGTTGGCCCCGGTCTAATCTAAACAAAAAAAAAAGGTTAGGTCGTTAGCTCAGTCCGGGTGTAGGAGTCGTCTCCCTGGATCCTGCCTCGGTGAAGTCGCTTGTAGGCAGTTAGACTCACAATCCAAAGGTCGTCAGTTCGAATCCCGGGGTGGATGGAAGCTTAAGGTGTTAAAAGAGGTTTGCAATTGCCTCAACAATCAAGCCTTCGGACACCTAGTTTCGAGTAGGAATCTCGTAATCGAGAACGCCAAGGTAATGCTGTAGAGCGAATAATTTAATTTTTGATTTGATTTTGTTTACATTTTATTGAAATTGTAGGGTTAAATATCTGTAGCGCCGTACTTAGGGGTTGGCGCAGTTGGTGAACGTCAAGGGCGCTAGCCCTTGGGGGCGTCTATAGGTACGACGCGTATTTTTTTTGACGGGGCCGATTTTTCAAAAAAAAAAAAATGCAAACTTTGAAGATCTGTACCGAGTTCCTAGGTGCTCTAAATTTAAATGTTATATATACCAAAAGATGCGCAAGGATCTGGCCTACACGCCTACACCCAAAATTCAGAGTCGAGATAATCGTTCTCTCAAAATTTATTGAGGGCTCAGTGCCAAAATCGATAGAATAATGGTACCAACTCACACCATCATAACAAATGAGTTCATTCGTTAGTTGAATCAATAAATCTCCAACAAGTGTCATACATCGACTTCTGACTTCTCCTTGGTCACCAAGCTGTGGTGGCCGAGGCAGCTAAGTCATTGGATTGGTTTGTCAAAGGTCTCTGGTTCGATTCCCGTTGTCGACACTTTTGGTTTTTTGTTTGACGGATGAACTTTTTTTGCAAATGAACCTCGAGAGAATAGTTCTATCGCCCATCTCGAGCTGTGTTCTCTGCGTCCGTGAATGGTACCACTATTCTCTCGATTCGAGACCATCATTCTCTCAGACTAGCGCTGCCAGTTTTGGGTGTATAATTTTTAAAATAATTGCTTCAGTGGCCGAAATGCCTCAAAAAGTGACTTTTCTGAAAAAAAAATCGTTTTTACGGGTTTAATCCCATTTAAAATTCAAATGATCCCATTTAAAATTCAAAATTGAATCAAGTTCATATTTTGGATTTGGGCTCAATACGCCCACCGGAACAAACCCTCGAAAGCCCGGCAAAAAATCATTTTTGTTACATCCTATTATACAATCATATTAATACTAGATCAAATCAAATTGTACAAGCTTAGAACATATCAAATTAACTAACAAGTTGTAGCAAAATTTATCATGATAAATTTAAATTAAAAAAAAAACAAAGACTTGCTATCATTATTGATATTATAAAATCTGAGAATTTTCTGATCAATTTGGTGTCTCCGGCAATGTTACAAGTATTATTGAAGACCATTAAGAAAAAATAGGCACACGGAAAAAAAATTGCAGATTTTTTAATCAACGTGTTTTTCACAAAAACTCAATTTCCCAAAATACATATTTTTTGATTTTCGAGATTTTTTTTATATGTTTTAGGGGACAAAACCCGCAACTTTTGAGCCTTAGAGAAACATGGTCCAAAAATCTGCCGCCGAGTTATGAATTTTTGAGGCAGAGTTAGAACCTTACGATCCACTCGAAAGGTGTTGCCTAATTGCAATTATAACTGACCGAGCTGCGATGGCCTCATGGTTATCATTTTTGCTTATCAATCCAAAGGACGGGGGATCGAACCCAGCTCAGATCCGTCATGCCATAATTTAACAAAAATTTAATGAAATAAAAAAAAATATTTTTATCGTACAACAAAATGATTAGGAAACGCATGATTTCTTAACCAGTTCTAAGTGAGGAAACAAAAATCTAATCTAATCTAATCTAATCTAACCCTAGCCAGTCTTCCGAAAATTCCTGGAGAATGCCTTAGGTTGATTGACGCCTAGCATCTTCTTGTCATTATCAACATTTGCAATGCGCATTGAAACATCACAAACATCGAAGCGGCCAGACCAATTGCGTAAAGTTAACCGCAAAGATGATTCGTTGCATTGGATTGAGTTTGAGCACGAGTGTTCAAACAGCAATGCATTTCTGAATCTACAGGGGAGGAAGAAACGTGGGGATCCCCCGCTCACGTTCCTGTTAGTTATAGCAATTAATCGTTGGGAGCACCATGCTAAGAAGTTTTGGTACTCCGGGACCCTCTGGGATGGGACATAGTATTTTCACACATGCCCTGGACACTATTTGCCGCGGTTATAGCGCCACAACTCGCTCTTTGTGGTACACAGAAAAAAATATGTGAATTTACTCGAAACGGAAAAAAATGAATCACATGTAAACTCAGTTGATGTAAACTTGAGATTTGACGTAAAAGGTTGAATCAAACGTAAAATCATGTTTTTACGTATAATTTGTCTCAAATTTACATCAAATTGCATTTAAATTTAAATGTTTAATGACGTGCAAAAGTGTTACATCATAAATCATGTAACATTCGGAATTTTTTTTTGTGTTTAGGTAGGTAGGTTCTAAGTGAGGAAATAAAAACTATTTAAATTTCAATTTCCGTGAAATATTTGCACAAAAAAACAACAATCTTGAACCATGACACAAACACCATCGCTCCAGTGACTCGCCGGACCTCATTCTAACCCTAATTACTCTTTTTCATTCACTAAAAAGGAAGCCCAAATCAACCCAATAATTTATTACATTCGGTTGCTAAGCCGCAGCAGCATCCGAGCAACATTATTAATAAAATATGCTGAAAGTATGTCTTATTTACTTACTGACCAATTCATCTTGAATTTATCGGCTCTGACAAAGTAACATAAGAAGACAAATGCACCTTCATTTTTTTTTGGGGACGCGGTCGGAGGACATCGCGTTGACCAAGGGGAAGGACATCAATTACCCTCATCTGGAAAATTTTATGTGAGTGTGTGTTTCTTTTCATTCCCCAGTCCCATAATGATATGGGTGACCGAGTATGCCGAATTGAAATCAACAGAGAAATTACACCATTCGGCGGCGGTGACGACCCACAAAAGTGAGTTGCAACCATACTGCCATCTGACACCGCCGTCTGACACGGACCCCGGATCCCTTTCAAACATAATAACATAAAATACATCTTCCACTTAAGAGAGACTTGTGCTGGCTGGCCGGGACAAAAGAAGAAGCAGCGAACCTCCCGAAACTTGCCCGCGGAGATAAATGGAGAGCGCTTCCTCAGCAGTGAAAGAACGCGCTTTCGGGACAGTGTGGGGAATTGATATCTCGGGGTTTTTAGTTTCGACGATGATGATGGAATGGGCTTTTAGCCTAAAGGCGACAAAGCTGGTTTGATGGGGCGTTTCATTGGAACGAAAATGTGGACAGATAGATTGAATTTGTTCAGTTGATGTTAGTTTTGAGAGCATATTTATGATTTTTTGATGCAACTTTTGAAATTACTAAATATTGTGATTTAAACATGATATAAAAATCTTCATTTTTGACTAAATAACAGCTCGACATTTTTGAAGTTGATCAGTAAATGCTTCAGTTTCATCAAGGTATGATAGATTTGGGATTTGGAAAACACGCTCTGATCCTCGGAGTTAAATTTTAGTGAAAATAAAATTAAATAAAATTATAACGAGGATCAAAAATTACAATTTTTATTTACCGTTTTGCAACTATGAACTTCAATGAAATACAAAATGTTAACATTGTCATGATCACTCCTCCTTTAAAAATGCACAACCTGATTAGTGGCCAACTCTGCCGTTGGCCCCCCGATCTCATCACTGTCCAAGTTCACCAACCTTCAGCCCGCAGCTGCAGCAGATCCTTGAGAGGATGCGTAATTAAAATCCGCTCATCGTGCGCCTGATCGCCGTGAAGTGACCAATGCGTGCCAACACAACTCAACGCAACGATCGTCGTCATAAAACCGTTGCTCGTCGCCCCAGAGGGAGGCCCCGCCGAGGTGCCCAACACGACCATTAATGTGCAAAATCCATGCCATCATAATCATCATCATCAGCGTCGTCGTGGAGGATGCTGGCCGAGGCAACACTCATTTTGCATACATAGTTTCAATTTGTATTTCAAAAGAAGTGCTCTCGTTTGCTGGACGTTAAAAAATACAGGAAAGCGAAAAAAACAATTTCTGCTGCAGGAAATGAAATAATTATCGAAATTGGCTTGGGTCGCCCCCGGAGGGCGCCAGATTAAAGTGGTGGAAAATTACAGGGAGGGGAGCAGCAGCACAAGGCAGAAAAAAAGGACATCCAGCCAACCTGCGGCGGAGATCGTTAATGGATCGTTCAAACCTATGATCATGATTAACCGCTGGCTAGGCTAAGCCGCAACAGTTCCAGCCCCAGTCAGTGCGTAGTGTGCTCCATCATCACGAAGACCAGTCCCATGTCCGGATGTACGACCTTTTGTAAGACGAGAGCCATCAACGAGATGGCTGATGATGGTGGGGGTATTAAAAACAGGGTATTAATGAAGTTAATTGCTTCGATTTTTATTTTCCGATTCGAACCCACCATTAAAATCACGGATTTGTTGTTTGTAGCGGGCTGGTTGTGATGAGAAGTGATGGTTTGCCGAATGGTTCGAGGTTATTCAAATTGTGATGTTTTTAGCTGTTTTATTTTCCCTTTTTTGAAAAAGCAAAACTATTCAAGCCAGTTTGTGCAACATGCCATTTTTTTTGAAAATTCTATTAACTTTTTGGTTTGTACTTCGGATAATCAAATCACGAAAAAAAATCGTTTTGACATAGGACTATGTCTCTATTTACTATATTGGGGGGCCAGTTCAGAAATTCGATCCAAAGCGTCACTTTTAAGCGTTAAAAAAGGGGACATTTTGAACGCTTATATCTTTTTTCCCTGTGAATCAATACAGACGGTTGGACCACCAATCGAAAGAGGAAGACTTCAGCTATTGTTTAACTACATAGATAGTTTGACTAAACATAGTTAAAGCACTTAAAACATGCAATCAAAATGAGTAATTTTTCAGTACAAATCGGACAGATGACCAATCAGAGCGAGCGTATGCATTCGAGACCGCGCCCCTTTTGTGCCGTTCTCCGGCTCTGCCGCTATTTAAGCAGAAAATTTCGCAAAAGCAAGTCACTTTGGAACGAGCACTCGAACTGTGCACGTCGGGCCGGCACGGAGCAGCAGCAGCAGCGGCCAATAGAAGAAGAGGACCAGCAACCAGAAGGAAGAACCACCAGCAGCAGAAGGAGTGAAGCGGACCGCGTTGATGCCACTTTGATGCGGCGGTTCTCATGAAAAATGTCGAATTGGTGGTGGAAAAAACCTGGAGTGGCCGGTGCCCTCGAAGTAGGTTCCCCCGGGGCCTGGGGCAATATATTTAGAACCATACTAGTTGTGGCAATATGGGTATCAAAATTCATGGTTTTTGATACTGAACATAATAATGGCCATTTCGACAGTAGTGGCCACAACCTGGAATGGCCGGTGCCCTCAAAGAAGGTTCCCCCGGGGCCCGGGGGAACTTTTACAGAGCCATACTAGTTGTAGCAATATGGGTATCAAAATTCATGGTTTTTGATACTGAACATAATAATGGCCATTTCGACAGTATTGGCCACAACCTGGAGTGGCCGGTACCCTCAAACAAGGTTCCCCCGGGGCCTGAGGGGACATTTACAGAACCATACTAGTTGTGGCAATATGGGTATCAAAATTCATGGTTTTTGATACTGAACATAATAATGGCCATTTCAACAGTAGTGGCCATAACATGAAGTAGCCGGTGCCCTCAAAGAAGGTTCCCCCGGGGCCTGGGGGACATTTACAGAACCATACTAGTTGTGGCAATATGGGTATCAAAATTCATGGTTTTTGATACTGAACATAATAATGGCCATTTCGACAGTATTGGCCACAACCTGGAGTGGCCGGTACCCTCAAAGAAGGTTCCCCCGGGGCCTGAGGGGACATTTACAGAACCATACTAGTTGTGGCAATATGTGTATCAAAATTCATGGTTTTTGATACTGAACATAATAATGGCCATTTCGACAGTATTGGCCACAACCTGGAGTGGCCGGTACCCTCAAAGAAGGTTCCCCCGGGGCCTGAGGGGACATTTACAGAACCATACTAGTTGTGGCAATATGGGTATCAAAATTCATGGTTTTTGATACTGAACATAATAATGGCCATTTCAACAGTAGTGGCCATAACATGAAGTAGCCGGTGCCCTCAAAGAAGGTTCCCCCGGGGCCTGGGGGACATTTACAGAACCATACTAGTTGTGGCAATATGGGTATCAAAATTCATGGTTTTTGATACTGAACATAATAATGGCCATTTCGACAGTATTGGCCACAACCTGGAGTGGCCGGTACCCTCAAAGAAGGTTCCCCCGGGGCCTGAGGGGACATTTACAGAACCATACTAGTTGTGGCAATATGGGTATCAAAATTCATGGTTTTTGATACTGAACATAATAATGGCCATTACGACAGTAGTAGCAACAACCTGGAGTGGCCGGTGCCCTCGAAGTAGGTTCCCCCGGGGCCTGGGGGGACATTTACAGAACCATACTAGTTGTGGCAATATGGGTATCAAAATTCATGGTTTTTGATACTGAACATAATAATGGCCATTTCGACAGTAGTGGCCACAACATGGAGTGGCCGGTGATCTCAAAGCAGGTTCCCCCGGGGCCCAGAGGGTCTTTTACAGAACCATACGAGTTGTGGCAATATGGGTATCAAAATTCATGGTTTTTGATACTGAACATGAAAATTGACATTTCGACCGTAGTGGCCACAACCTGGAGTTGTCGGTGCCCTCATGGAAGGTTCACCTTGGGAGAACATTTATGACAATTTTGCCGACAAATCTATGAAACAAAATAAAATAATCTTATTCCAGATTTCACTAGCAATCCAACAACACATTCAAATTGTTTGGTCCTATGTCTTTCGGTTATGTCTCTGACATACCATCTTGAACTTTTTTTTCTCTTTTTCTTGTTTTTAACACTAAATTTGAATTTTGCGACTCCATTTTAGTCAAATTTGAATATTTGATTGCATTTAAAAAAAATTTTTTTTCATCATCTTGGGTTCAAAAATTCTAAATCACTTTAAAGTAGTTTAGGGGTCATACTTAAGCCCCACAATCAAAAATAAGATGTCGAAAAAATAGTCGTGATTCGATTATCCGAAGTGAAATTTTTCCGAAGCCTTAGGATAATCGAGTCTGGACTGTATTTTTTAAATTAAATATATCTTAATTAAACTTTCTTATAATAATTACATTTTTTACATGCTAACTGGTATGGCTTAATGCTCTTCAACTTTGTTATATTTTTCGTTTTATTATTGACTGATCATATTTGTTTATTTGCTTCAAATTGTTTTACATTTTTGCATTGAGTTGAATACATTTGGGTAATCTGGACTGTATTGTTTTTACCATCGACGATTTTTGTTCTGTTTTTTTTTTCAATTTCGTTGAATATTTCATCCTCCCAATGTTGATTAATTTGCGAGAAGTTCAATGTTTTATTTTTTTAACAAGTAATTTTTACGATTCTCGTTAGGTCGTTGCAAATATGTTTCAAAGTTTATGCACCCCCCCCCCCCTCCCCTTTCCCTCTTCAAAGTTGGCCTGAATAATCAGGGGGCAAAATAAATATTTTTTCGAAAAACTTCAAAATGTTAATGAAAATTTAAGTTTAATCAACTGAAAACCACTTAAAATTAATTAAAACATTTTATATTTTCATGAAAATACCAATGTACAGTCCCACGAAAAGTTTTTTTTTTGCAAAAAAAAATCCGTCAATACCTTGATATTTACAAAACCAAATTATTGGAAAGCTACTGTACGCATGTAAAATGCATTTTAAAACACTTTTTTCATCCAAATGTTGAAACCTAGGCTTGCAATTTCAAATTTATATTTTTTTGTTTTTGGTTCCAGCTGTCAAATCCAGGATTTTTTTAAAGTTTCTAACAAAAAAACGTTACTTAATCCACCTTTAAGGTGGTTGCTGCCTTCCTCACATTCATATAGTCAATACATTCAGTAAAAATAGCAACATTCCCCCTTAACATGTTTAACAAATCAACATTATTAATCATTTCTTTTGATAGGGTTCGCAAACCTTCAATATCTGAAATCTGGCCTCAAAAAATTTGTAAATAACACTTAAGTGCTGCTAACTTTTGATAGGATTGTCACATCTTCGATGTTTTAGGCTCATTTGAAGGTCTTTCGATTATCTAACTACACAGAGAAAAAAATGATGGTAATATTCATCAGGAAATGGTGACAGATTTTGTGGCAAAAAAAAATGATTAATTTTACCCCAGAAAATGATGAATTTTCATCAGTTTTTGATGAATATTCATCAGGTTCACATTTTTACACATTTTTTATGTAATATTACTCAAAAAAAAGTTGAGTTTTGTAGTGTTGAAAATTTGGTAGGTTGAATATTACCTTTTTTTTGAGTAATATTACATAAAAAATGTGTAAAAATGTGAACCTGATGAATATTCATCAAAAACTGATGAAAATTCATCATTTTCTGGGGTAAAATTAATCATTTTTTTTGCCACAAAATCTGTCACCATTTCCTGATGAATATTACCATCATTTTTTTCTCTGTGTAACGGCGGGTTGCATAATGGACCCGGACATCATTTTCATTGAAATATCTGAGATCCGGCCTCCATAAAGTGTATAAATAACACTTAAGTGCTAATAACTTTTGATAGGGTTGTCAGATCTTCGATGTTTTGAGCTCATTGGAAAGGTCTTTTTGATACCTTTCTGAAAATGTATAACATGATAGGTTTTCTTGCAAAAACCACCCTTTTTACAATCTTCCGGACATACGCCAAAATCGTTTTTTTAGCATAACTTTTGAAGTACTTAACTAAACTTGCTGATTGGGACCCCAAAAAGGATCGAATGAGACTAATACGGTCAAAATCCGTTCATCCAGTCCGGAGATAATCGAGTGACAATTTTTTTGTCCACCAACCTACACACATCCACACAGACATTTGCTCAGAACATGATTCTGAGTCGATATGTATACGTGAAGGTGGGTCTACGATGTCAAATTAATAAGTTCATTATTGTGAAAAAATCATCGAAAATTCTATTTTTACTCAAAAACCTGATCTTTTCGAAAAAAATCTAATGATGGGAATGGATTCAGCAGACAAAATTACATTAAAAATTATCAATAAGATTGCCGAGACAAACTTATTTAACGTTCTGCAAAGTATTTTTGATTTTTATTATTGATATCCCAGCAGGATTTGACTTGCCTGCAAGTTGGAAAAACTTGAATGAGAACCAGCTGAAAATATAATTTTAAGATGGCTAATTAAAAAATCAGGAGTATTTCATAAAGGAAAAAACGTGAACTTTTAGATGCATGTATTGGTTTACTGCCCACCATTGAAAAACCGGCTAATATCCACTTTTGGCAAAAACGAGATATTAGCACCAGGTGGTAGAGGACGTTCCAACACATCTTCTGGAACTTGAATTTTACTGAAATAGTGTCTCGACTTGGCTGCCGATGCGAAAAACCAAACGGCTAATATGCCACTCTTATGGGAAATTACCTTGACGGAGATTTTGTGTCAAACACTAAAACGCGTTTTTCTCGGAATACTTGATTTGGCATAATAGCCGAATTTTCAATTATGGGCAGTTTAGTTGTTTATTCAATAGTTTTTTTTTGTAAAATAGTCGACAAAGTAGCTTATTTTGGCCTAAAAATCATTTCAAACGGGTGTATCTTAAAGTTGGGACCATTTGGAGCAATTGGAGGATTCGAATTCAGCTGGCAAAATTCTACTAGGAACACATATACTCGTCTTAGAGACAAGAAACATTTGATGTTTTGTTGAATTGTGTAATCGATCCGAATTTTTTGCTGTTTTATTTGATTTTGCTTGATTGTTGAGTCTAGTTTTGTTCATGATTCCATTATCCGAAGTCCCATACAAATCTTCGGATATTCGAACTTCGTATAGTTGAAACTTGGGATAATGAAGTCTGGACTTAATGTAATCTTAAATCGTGAAAAACTATTTTCCAAGATTTTTTATTATTTATTCCAGTTTCATCCTTGAGTGGGTATGACCTAGAAGCCTTTAATATCTCAAGAAAAAGTATTATGAGGCAAGGTTTTGAATGGTTTACATCTTTTCTGGGCAAACCAATGTGGGGTACAATTCCCCAAAACTATCAAATTCTGTTGACATTACTCCCTTTCAATTTATAAGAGCGCACAGAATATGTGAACTAGCCTTTTTCTGAAATCTAGATTAGTTTTTTGAAACAACCAATTTAACGTGAGTTTCCTATGTTGATAAGACCTTTTGAAAAAGTAAGCGAGAGCTCTGTTTCAATGAATTTTGTAAATAATTTGAATCTTCAAATTTTGATTTTTAAGTGTAGTTCCTATATTTCAATATCATCAAGAATATGTATGATTATTTTGCAACTGCAGCTCAACCTATTACCTTTTCCACGATCTTGTCTGAAAAGAGGTGTTCCAGCATAACAGCATTACACGTGGATTAAGTGCCAACGATACCATAAATACCGACTATCAACTCCCTGCACTAAAACACACCTAATCCAATCGCTTCGATGTACCAGCATTGTTTTACACGAACGAGGCTCATCCGACCCTAAAACACACCATCATTCTAAAGATCAGGATAAAAGCCGGCTGCTTATCTCGCTTCTTTTACGATTATGCCCTTAATGGTAGCCAGATTTATGTCATTGCAATTTATTCCCGGCAAACTCTTTTCATTCCATATCGATCCACGCGGAACCAGCCGGCACACCCGCAAATCACTCATAGATTATTCTTTTTATTGACCCTTGCCCCCACCCAGCTCCCACGGGTCTCGAATCGCGACCATCGCAATTGCCATTTCAAGGTCCATTACGCAGCGCTACACTCGCTCGCGAGTGCGCACTGTGTTTTTATTGAGCCTTTAGCGTCGATTTATACTTTTACGAGCGCGACTAAATTACACGCACTTTAACACATGTCACTTCTCTCTTAAAAGGGGAAGGGGAGCAGCTGTGGGGGGAAATGAATAGAGGAGCCAACCAATTCAATATTCTGATTAATTTTAATTGTTATTATCCTGACTGCACTGCACTGCTCTGAAGAGAAGACAACGCCAGAACACTCCCGGGAACCATCAATAAAACTTAAATGCGCTCAATCGTTCAGTCTCAATCGGGTGAGGCTGTTCGTCTGAGGAGTTTATTGAGTGCAGACTCCGACGCCACCTCGTGCAAACGGTGCTGCACTGAACGGTGAGATATTGAGCGATGGAGTTCGTAAATAAGACACCCACGAAGGTGGTGTGGAGCTGGTTGAACGGGGTAAAAACACTTGGGAAATTATTGAATCGATTGAGTGAGAATACTTGGATGAAGCTAGCTTCAATTGATTCAAGACAATGTTGCAAGGTTTCCCATCCCCCTGTTTCGATATGCTTTTCGTATTTTCTGAACATCAAAAGTGATCTAAACTTCATTGAAATACATTAAATAATAATTAAAAATTATTAAAAATAAATATTACAAAGTTTCATTGATGTTAGTTCAGGACACTTGAATGAAGCGTAGATGAACTATCTCAAGAATTTTTGAAACTGGTTTATTGTAAGTACACAGAAAAAAATATGTGAATTTTCTCGACACGGAAAAAATGAATCACATGTAAACTCAGTTAATGTAAACTTGAGATTCTACGTAAACGGTTGAATCACACGTAAAATCATGTTTTTACGTATAATTTGTTGCAAATTTACATCAAAGTGTATTTAAATTTAAATATTTAATGACGTGCAAAAGTGTTACATCATAAATGATGTAACATTCGGAAATATTTGTTTGTACGTAGGTCGAATACCGATGTAAAAAGGGCTGTGTTTACCAATAGCAATTAAGTCCTTTTGAAAACTTATCCGAGATTCGTCCTTTCAATAATCACAGATAGTTTATCGACATATTTCTAAAAAAATAGTCGAGTTTGATTAACCATATCGAAAATTCCAATCATTACACCCAACCGGCGGTCGCATGATTTTGATGCATGGCAGCATGAAAGTATATCAGAATCTGCATGAAAACTGTCCTCATGCATTTTTTGCGATATAGGGGTATGACATTTTTGCCCGTTACCGACAATTATCGACATTACCGACGGCAGATTGATTGTATTGCAGAAAAAAAAAACCTTAACAGTACGAGGATTGAACCATCAACTTCTAGGTTACTGATCCGACACGCTACCACCGCGCCATGGACGCTTGATAAATGGTGAGGGACAGAGCGCGAACATAATGTTCTCTCTAGATTGTTGCTCGGGGACGCGCCAGCATTCTACGTGTTGGTGAGAACTGCAGATCGCTGACGTGTTTACACGCGGGCAAAAATGATCTATGGGCTTGCTGCAAAAAATGTAATAAAATATTACATTTTCTGCAGCAAATTCACTGTTGCAGATTTTGAGATATATTTTTCGTTTGGGTGTAGCAATAAACTCACACCCCGATGGTTTAAAACCTCTTGTTGTCAAACGAACGGGGTCGCTTTTTAGTTTGACACCCTCTTTACACGGAGCTCACACACACCACCAAACGATTGATTTGATAGTAAGTGTGTGTCCCGCGTAAAAAGTGACAGCTCTAAAAATCTAAAAATAATTTTTAAATTTTCTATCGCAATCGAGATGTTGAAAATGCAACATGGAGTTGAATTATTTAAAAAAATATTCATGATTGAACTTAATCAAATTGAGCTTCTAAACAAACATATTTTAATTACGTAACCATAATTGCACTCACGAGTGAATGCTTCTTTCTTTTCCTCTTTTGCAAAACCAAATTATTGACTACCCTCTGAAAAGGGGGAAAAAACAGAAACATCATCATGTCGCCTGTTTGGCGTCCACGACCACGACAGAATATCCACCTCTCTTTGGAAGTCAGGGACCACGATAATGCATCAATTCGAGCGCAATAAAAGCTAAACCAGAACGACCAATAATGTCGTTATCGCGTTGGATTGCCTCCCCCCCACTCGTCGGCGATTCCTCTGATTCCTTGCCCGTCATTGGAACCGTTACGGAATTATGAGGTAACATTGCAAAATGGTTTAAGATCATATGTTGAAGGTTTAAAGCAAAATTCTATCAAGTATACATTTTTGAACTTTTTTAAGCTGTTACTCCCCAAATTGAGACCACGTACCTTCGATTCCAGCAGCAATCGCCAAGTCATCCCGATCACGAACAAGAAGAAGTCGCCAACATCTCACTCGAAGCTTTAGTCCGTGGAGCCCTTGTTATTGCCCTCTTGTCTCCGACCTCCCAGACCCCCATCGGAGAAACCCTTTTCCCCATCCCGGTCGACATCCCTGTCAGTGCACCCATCCCACGGGGATCCCGAACGATAATGAGAGCCCCAAAGAGCCAACCCGAGGTGCGCGATTTTCTCACCATTAAGATTTAATCATTCGCCACGGCCCGCGTCTTGTCGTCTGTCCACCCAGCGAGAGTTCGTCGCTGAGCGTTGCAGTCTCCACCAGGGTCCTTCCTTTGGAGGGGTCTTTGCAGAGCGTTGGAGCGCGAGACACATAATTCACGGCTGAGCCGACGGGACATTGATTAGTTAATTATTGGCTGCCACTTTGGGTGCTGCTCTGGGGGACTCGAGGCAGAGGAGATTGTTGATTTTCGGTTTGGGGGATTTGCAACTCGGAAATTGATATTCGGTGCGACGAAAAAGGCGGCTTAATCCGGGGACCTAAATCAAAACACAGGGGGAGACACCGATAAGGACAAAGTGTTTGTTTTTCGGTTTAGCGGGATGCATTCGACTGTGAATTGAGTTGTTTGGTGGCAGGTGTATTTTTTCATTGAAATTTTTGATTGAAAATTGTCACTATAAGCATAGCATAGCATAGCATTGGTGTCTAGCCGTAGTTGCTACTCCAGGACCTTAAAAAAGTGTTTCATGAGTCACAGAAAAAAAGTAGGAACCAATCATCACCACTACATATGATTCAAAGACCCCTGTCATGCTGATCAATACCGGCTCCAGCCAAGACCAAGCGGGTGCTGCTATGTATCTGCTATGAGTTCCCCATGCTGCAATCGATATTTACTCCAGATATCATCTTAAATTAGGGTTTGTGCAATTTGATTGATTTACGTTCATTTGACCTTAAGCAAGACTCGTTTTATTTGTTTCCTAAAATTTATTTATAACATTCTAGAGTCGTTTTTGAAAAAGGTCCTTTAAACATATGAAACACAATAGCTTAGACATTATTTTCAACAAAAAAAACTCATATGTCGCTAAAGTTCGAATACGACTCCAAAAAATCAACAAAAAATCTTCAAAATAAAAAAATGGTTCCTAGGTTTGGTTGGATACCATTATCTTAACAATCATCGTGATTTAAGAAAATAAATTAATTTTGTAAAATAACAAGCTAATCAAAATATCGAAATTATCGCATTGGTTCCACTTCAAGCGAACTTTTTTAGAATGTTTTTTTTTCTCAAGAAACTGAATTTTCTTTGTATATAATAAAGTCAATTTGTTTAAAATTCAAAATTATTAGAATTTACAATGAAAAAATCAAAATTATTTTTTCCCAATTTAGGCTTTTTTGGATTTTTTTGTGCCTTTGCATTGGCTTAAACTTTGATTTGTAGCGTTGATTCACCATATGGTACATATTTCCAAGCCAACTGTTCAAAAAATTGATATGTTTTGGAGGATCAACAATTATTTTTTAACTTTGAACCATATAAAGCATTAGCATGAACCATTGAAAAAAAATTTCCTTTATTTTTTAGTAATTTTTTTTAATAGTTTGAATTCAGCGAAAAAAATGCTGTACTTCATTTAATTTCAAAAATGCTAATTTTTGTCGAATTAAAAAAAAATTAACATCAGCAAATTTCCTTCAAATTTGTCTAAGAAACATTCCTGATGTCATCTGTAAATTCTTATTCAGTTCTGACTCGATAATCCGAATGCTTTGGAAAAAAAATCACTTCCGATAATCGAATCACGAGTTTGTCTTATTTTTGATTTTCGAGCTTCAGTATGGCCCACAAACTACTCAAAAGTGATTCAGAACGGTTAAATCCAAGATGGCGGCCAAAATGGAAGTGAAAAATTTTGCGAAAATGGTAAATTAACAGGTAATCAACCAATCAAATTTCTCCAGAACTCAAATTTGATGTTTAAATTCATAAAATAAAAAAAATGCATAAAAACATTTTTGTAATGATTTGATTAGGCCGATGCAAATATTTTTCAAAGTTTTTGTCCCTTGGCTAGGCCGATGCCAAGGGGGGGAGTGCAAAAAAAATGAAAATTAAAATAACAAGACATAGTCCTAACATTTGATTGCAAAAAGTGTTTTAAAATGCATTTGTAACTAGTTCAGTTGTTTTGCAATCATTAATTAAAAAAAACACGAGATTTGATGAAAATATAAAAAAAATTGGCGAAAAAAAACTTTTTGGCGGCAACATCAAAAATTTTCTAATATTTAAAAAAAGTCAACCCAAACATGCTTAAAAATTATGTTATACACAGGGGAATGTATTTTTAATCAATTTCAGCTGATGGCACTTAAATTTCCATTGACATTTTAAATTTTTTTGAAAAAATATTTTTTTTGCCCCCTGATTTACCGTGCCAACTTTGAAAAGGGGGGGGGGGAAGGGGGGTTGTTACAAAAATTTTAAATAAAAGTACCAGCCTTATCCGAAGTCCCATAAAAACCATCAGATAAATTGTGTCTGGAAAAGTGTGACAAGAAAATTGATAATCTTGGATCAACTTGGATCGTTTTGCACGCTTCAACAAAGTTGTAGAAAATTAAATTTCTTACAAGAATTTCATACTTGGACAATTTTGGGCGAAAAATACTGATTTTGTGATTTTCCCCATGTAAACTTAAACGATAAAAAGCGACCCCATAACCTTAACCGATTTGGCTAAAAATTTGCACAGATCCTTATTTTTGCCTTAGGAATCGAATCAGAGGGTAAACAAACCAAGTTCTGTGGCATTCAAAGATGTTAGGAAATTTTCGACTGGAAAACCTTAGTAGACTAATAGCCAAAATATCTTAAAATTTTTTAGGTTTAAAAAATACTTGGACAAAGAATTAAAAAGGGTAAGTGTGAACTAACCGGTCAAAATAAAAAAAAGTAGTTTCATACAAGAAATTTCTCCAAGCAATCAATATCCGTTGCATTTCTCCCCTTCACCCCGAACACCCCGTCGGATATCGACATCGACATCGAACGGCGATTCCGGGGCAGCTTTGGGTGCCCGCGGCAAGGGCAAACATCGACAAAACCCCTTCGCTGCCTGTCAGGCTGGAAGAGGCAGGTTCCAAAGGCAAATATGATAAAAATAATTTATTACCCCCGGGGTCATTAATTTTCTATAACGGCGCAACAGCTTCGGCCAAAGGCACCACCAATGTCCCTTCTCTCCTTAATAATCGCAACGGCCCAGGGTAATGGCAAAGTGTGTGCGACATGGCATTGTCTCAGGGCAAAATGCATTGATTGGAGCAGAGGCCGGGTTCGAGTCCCGCCGCCAACAGCTGCAAATACAGGCGAGAGAGACATCAAAGAGACTTTGGCAATGATAAGGAAAGGGAGCTCGCGCAAAGAAAGAGGGATTTGGCGAGCGAAATCAAAGTGTGCTGTGGTGAGGAGAGTGGATGAGAGCAGGAGAGAGAACTTCAAAGAACGTAAAACGCAAATATCGAGGCCTGCACAAAGTCTTCGGAATTGTGAACAGCATTAAAATTTTATGGTGTAAAAAGTTTATTTATGAACAAACAGGTCGAGCGGCGAGCTCGCTCGGTGCAGAACCGAACACAAATCAATTGGCCGTATTTTCTTTCTCGAAGACAAAGAGAACGGTAGTGGTAGTGGGCAGAGCGGTGTACAAAGTACGGTGTAAATCGCGTGTTACACCGTCATTTAGATCAAAGCTGAAAGAACCAAGTGGTGGTAAGGGGACAGGTAATTAATTTTATAATTGGGCTTCCACCTTTGCTGCACAGTTCCCACGGTGGAGTGAGTGAGAAAAGTATAATCACTTTGGCAGCTCGTAAAAATTACCATATTGGATTCACGCACACCACTCTCGCCACCCCGTGGATGTGTTGGTGCCATCGCAGTAACCATCGATAAATTACACCGAACGTGGTGAGTGAGCGAGAGAGTGCGAGCTCGGAGCGAGCGAGCGCAGTCTACTCGCTCGCGATTCAAATCGATTACCAACACTAGCGCAGTAGGCGCACTCGCACCAACACCAGGCCTGTTGTGATCGTGCCGGGAGGTTTTGGGGCGTGGTTTAGTGAGGGCGTTCTGCGTTCGCCCGAGAGCAAAGGGAACACAAAGAGTTGGAGGAAATCCAATACCTTGGTGTGTGAGCAAGCTCTGGTCTTTACTTATTTATGCTCGCCTTTGCGGTTAAGCTTTCGCGCTCGCGAGCGCTGGTTCCGGGGGTAGGTCTTGGCGTTGGAATGTGGGAGCTACTAGTTTGAGGAGCGATGAGCTATCAAGGAGGAGAAAATTGAGGTTAGGTGACCTCCTCGACGACGATTAGGAAGAAGGAGAAATTCAAGGCACTTATCAAGGCTCTTACTACTAAACGATTCAACGGTGCTTTTATGGGGAATGGAAATTATTACCTACTTAAGAAAAAGGGTGCCAAGATTTTGGGCAATCAGGGTGGAGTGATTCATAGGTTTGTTAGAAATGGGGGCGTAATTATTGTAAGAAGGGTTCTTTCTTTCGTAGGGTGTGATTGATATCTATATTTTTAAACAATACTTTTCATAGTTTTGCTGCTGGTCAGCGGGTGTTGGATTAGACCACACACACTCAGGAGATAGATTTAAGATTTTGGCGAAGAGGGAGAATTTATTTATTTGTTAAAAAATTAAAATTGTTTAATTGAATTGAAAACTTATTTGCTTTTTGAAAATGTCAAAAATTTGGAATTTTCATTTAAATAAAACTGAAAAAAATTAATTCTGGCAAATAAACATTCAATATAAAAAAAAATCATTTCAAAAATCCGTCAACTCATCGATGTTTTGATTTTCTTGAAAGAATAAAGCTGTGCATTTCTTGAAAAAAAAAATAATGCAATTCAAAATTTTGATACTTTAAGCTTTGTGCCATGCTTTTTGGTTTCCTATTGAAATCAATATACAAAAACTCAATGTTCAATATAGATTAAAAATCTCATGTATTTTTGACCTATTTTTTTGTTGTAAATTTCAATTGTTTTACTGGATACTTTTTCGTTTGTAACTTATAGAGCAGATATTTTCTTGGTACTTCTGAAAACTTGTTTTGTTCATAAATTGAAAAATATTTAGTTGTACTAAGATTTGTTTGCGTCTTAATTTTTGCTTCGGACAAATTTTAACAAAAACACATAAACTTTGAAAAATAATTGCAACAGAAGTTTAAATTATTCTGATTGTTTTGAAGCACTTGTTCTCTAGTTCATTTCAACGGCGAAAACGCAAAAAAAAAAAACTAATTCCCTGTAAACCTATTACACAAATGTCAACCTTCTACGTAATGTACTCCACTCAATCCAGCAGTATTTACGATATCCCGACAATCAGTTACGCCGCCAATCCAGAAACCGTAAATAAGCTCAATTAATTGACTCTCACTACTCACTCCAACGCAAAGCCCTCAGATGGCAATATTTTCTGCAAAAGTACGACAACTTATTTATAGAACCAAACGCGAAACTTAATTGCAACCGCTGAACATAACCTTACTTTTTACAATCCCGTTTGACTTCTTGGTGGGTGGCTTCCTGGCTCATGCCATAAACGCGTGCATTTCCCCAGTTCAGCCAGCAAAAAAAGGCCACAATCCGATGGCCCCGATTGACGACGATGCCATCTTTCAACTTTTCCTCAAGAAACAACTGTACTTGAGTCCCGCTCAAGGTGCACCTTTATCGCATAATGCACTCGAGTGCTTATTTAGATCGCCACAAAAAACATCAAACAGTGCAGTGGAGCGCTTTGCTTTGCATTCAAAACTTTTGAACATCAACAAAACACAGCTTAAAAACTGCAACCGTAAGTTGGCCCCACTTTATGGGGTCAGTCTAGAGTCTGGGGCTGTGCTTTTTTTTGCATAAAAAGGTACATTTCACGTGGCAGTTTGTACATGCAATTGTTTGATCGTGGGCTGCATAAAATGCAGGCAGGTGCATGAAATATATCGAGCGGACGGAAATGGGAAAACATGGTGCACTTGGGTACTCAGGTCTGAAATGGCGGCCCGTTGCTCCTGCTGATGTGGTCGGAGAGGTTGATATTGGCGAGTGGAAAGCGTTTCTTCCTCCCCCGCAGGGGAGGTGGTGAGGAATTTCTCGATGAAAAATGATTTGCAAAATTTATTTCAAAATAACAGTTTTTTAAAGGCGTTTAAACAGTTTTGATTAGTTCTATTGATATAAAACGATTAAAATTTATTTAAATAAAATTTTGTTCACTCTCGCTCCAGTTTTAAAATTCTTTCTAGCTTAATTCTCAGTCACGAAAAATTAAAAAAACGCAAATATAATACAAACAAAAATTACAAAAATTACAAAAATAACAAAAATTACAAAAATTACAAAAATTATAAAAATTACAAAAATTACAAAAATTACAAAAATTACAAAAATTACAAAAATTACAAAAATTACAAAAATTACAAAAATTACAAAAATTACAAAAATTACAAAAATTACAAAAATTACAAAAATTACAAAAATTACAAAAATTACAAAAATTACCAAAATGAACAAAATGACCAAAATGACCAAAATGACCAAAATGACCAAAATGACCAAAATGACCAAAATGACCAAAATGACCAAAATGACCAAAATGACCAAAATGACCAAAATGACCAAAATGACCACTATGACCAAAATGACCAAAATGACCAAAATGACCAAAATGACCAAAATGACCAAAATGACCAAAATGACCAAAATGGCCAAAATAACCAAAATGACCAAAATGACCAAAATGACCAAAATGACCAAAATTACCAAAATTACCAAAATGACCAAAATGACCAAAATGACCAAAATGACCAAAATGACCAAAATGACCAAAATGACCAAAATGACCAAAATGACTAAAATGACCAAAATAACCACTATGACCAAAATGACCAAAATGACCAAAATGACCAAAATGACCAAAATAACCACTATGACCAAAATGACCAAAATGACCAAAATGACCAAAATGACCAAAATGACCAAAATGACCAAAATGACCAAAATGACCAAAATGACCAAAATGACCAAAATGACCAAAATGGCCAAAATAACCAAAATGACCAAAATGACCAAAATTACCAAAATTACCAAAATTACCAAAATGACCAAAATGACTAAAATGACCAAAATGACCAAAATGACCAAAATGACCAAAATGACCAAAATGACCAAAATGACCAAAATGACCAAAATGACCAAAATGACCAAAATGACCAAAATGACCAAAATAACCACTATGACCAAAATGACCAAAATGACCAAAATGACCAAAATGACCAAAATGACCAAAATGACCAAAATGGCCAAAATAAACAAAATGACCAAAACGACCAAAATTACCAAAATTACCAAAATTACCAAAATTACCAAAATTACCAAAATTACCAAAATGACCAAAATGACTAAAATGACCAAAATGACCAAAATGACCAAAATGACCAAAATGACCAAAATGACCAAAATGACCAAAATGACCAAAATGACCAAAATGATCAAAATGACCAAAATGACCAAAATGACCAAAATGACCAAAATGACCAAAATGACCAAAATGACCAATATGACCAAAATGACCAAAATGACTAAAATGACCAAAATGGCCAAAATGACGAAAATGACCAAATTGGCCAAAATGATCAAAATGACCAAAATGACGAAAATGACGAAAATGACCAAAATGACCAAAATGACCAAAATGACCAAAATGACCAAAATGACCAAAATGACCAAAATGACAAAAATGACAAAAATGACAAAAATGACCAAAATGACCAAAATGACCAAAATGACCAAAATGACCAAAATGACCAAAATGACCAAAATGACCAAAATGACCAAAATGACCAAAATGACGAAAATGACCAAAATGGCCAAAATGACCAAAATGACGAAAATGACCAAATTGGCCAAAATGATCAAAATGACCAAAATGACCAAAATGACCAAAATGACCAAAATGACCAAAATGACCAAAATGACCTAAATGACCAAAATGTCCAAAATGACCAAAATGACCAAAATGACCAAAATGACGAAAATGACCAAAATAGCCGAAATGACAAAAATGACCAATATGACCAAAATGATCAAAATGACCAAAATGACAAAAATGATCAAAATGATCAAAATGATCAAAATGACCAAAATGACCAAAATGACCAAAATGACCAAAATGACGAAAATGACCAAAATGGCCAAAATGACCAAAATGAGCAGTTCTCTAGGATTTCGGTCATTCGATTTTTTTTGTATTTTTTAATCCGACTGAAACTTTTTTGGTGCCTTCGGTATGCCCAAAGAAGCCATTTTGCATCATTAGTTTGTCCATATAATTTTCCATACAAATTCGGCAGCTGTCCATACAAAAATGATGTATGAAAATTCAAAAATCTGTATCTTTTGAAGGAATTTTTTGATCGATTTGGTGTCTTCGGCAAAGTTGTAGGTATGGATACGGACTACACTGGAAAAAAATAATACACGGTAAAAAAAATTTGGTGATTTTTTTATTTAACTTTTTATCACTAAAACTTGATTTACAAAAAAACACTATTTTTAATTTTATTTATTTTTTGATATGATTTAGAAGGCATAAAATGCCAACTTTTCAGAAATTTCCAGGTTGTGCAAAAAATCACTGACCGAGTTATGAATTTTTTAATCAATACTGATTTTTTCAAAAAATCGAAATTTTGGTCGTAAAAATTTTTCAACTTCATTTTTCGATGTAAAATCAAATTTGCAATCAAAAAGTACTTTACTGAAATTTTGATAAAGTGCACCGTTTTCAAGTTATAGCCATATTTAAGTGACTTTTTTGAAAATAGTCGCAGTTTTTCATTTTTTTAAATTAGTGCACATGTTTGCCCAGTTTTGAAAAAAATATTTTTGAAAAGCTGAGAAAATTCTCTATATTTTGCTTATTTGGACTTTGTTGATACGACCTTTAGTTGCTGAGATATTGCAATGCAAAGGTTTAAAAACAGGAAAATTGATGTTTTCTAAGTTTCACCCAAACAACCCACCATTTTCTATCGTCAATATCTCAGCAACTAATGGTCCGATTTTCAATGTTAATATATGAAACATTTGTGAAATTTTCCAATCTCTTCGAAAAAAATATTTTTGGAATTTTCAAATCAAGACTAACATTTCACAAAGGCCAAACATTCAATATTACGCCCTTTTAAAATGTTTTTCTTGATTTGAAAATTCCAAAAATATTTTTTTCGAAAAGATCGGAAAATTTCACAATTGTTTCATATATTAACATTGAAAATCGGACCATTAGTTGCTGAGATATTGACGATAGAAAATGGTGGGTTGTTTGGGTGAAACTTAGAAAACATCAATTTTCCTGTTTTTAAACCTTTGCATTGCAATATCTCAGCAACTAAAGGTCGTATCAACATAGTCCGAATAAGCAAAATATAGAGAATTTTCTCAGCTTTTCAAAAATATTTTTTTCAAAACTGGGCAAACATGTGCACTAATTTAAAAAAATGAAAAACTGCGACTATTTTCAAAAAAGTCACTTAAATATGGCTATAACTTGAAAACGGTGCACTTTATCAAAATTTTAGTAAAGTACTTTTTGATTGCAAATTTGATTTTACATCGAAAAATGAAGTTGAAAAATTTTTACGACCAAAATTTCGATTTTTTGAAAAAATCAGTATTGATTAAAAAATTCATAACTCGGTCAGTGATTTTTTGCACAACCTGGAAATTTCTGAAAAGTTGGCATTTTATGTCTTCTAAAACATATCAAAAAATAAAAAAAATTAAAAATAGTGTTTTTTTGTAAATCAAGTTTTAGTGATAAAAAGTTAAATAAAAAAATCACCAAATTTTTTTTTACCGTGTATTATTTTTTCCAGTGTAGTCCGTATCCATACCTACAACTTTGCCGAAGACACCAAATCGATCAAAAAATTCCTTCAAAAGATACAGATTTTTGAATTTTCATACATCATTTTTGTATGGACAGCTGCCGAATTTGTATGGAAAATTATATGGACAAACTAATGATGCAAAATGGCTTCTTTGGGCATACCGAAGGCACCAAAAAAGTTTCAGCCGGATTAAAAAATACAAAAATTAAAATTGAAGAAAAAAGACCGATTTCGTAGAGAATTGCTCAAATGACGAAAATGACCAAATTGGCCAAAATGATCAAAATGACCAAAATGACGAAAATGACCAAAAAGACCAAAAAGACCAAATGACCAAAATGACCAAAATGACCTAAATGACCAAAATGTCCAAAATGACCAAAATGACCAAAATGACGAAAATGACCAAAATAGCCGAAATGACAAAAATGATCAAAATGACCAAAATGACGAAAATGACCAAAATGACCAAAATGACCAAAATGACCAAAATGACCAAAATGACCAAAATGACCAAAATGACCAAAATGGCCAAAATGACCAAAATGACGAAAATGACCAAATTGGCCAAAATGATCAAAATGACCAAAATGACGAAAATGACCAAAATGACCAAAATGACCAAAATGACCAAAATGACCAAAATGACCAAAATGACCTAAATGACCAAAATGTCCAAAATGACCAAAATGACCAAAATGACCAAAATGACCAAAATGACCAAAATGACCAAAATGACCAAAATGACGAAAATGACCAAAATAGCCGAAATGACAAAAATGACCAATATGACCAAAATGATCAAAATGACCAAAATGACAAAAATGATCATAATGATCAAAATGACCAAAATGACCAAAATGACCAAAATGACCAAAATGACCAAAATGACGAAAATGACCAAAATGGCCAAAATGACCAAAATGACGAAAATGACCAAATTGGCCAAAATGATCAAAATGACCAAAATGACGAAAATGACCAAAATGACCAAAATGACCAAAATGACCAAAATGACCAAAATGGCCAAAATGACCAAAATGACGAAAATGACCAAAATGACCAAAATGGCCAAAATGACCAAAATGACGAAAATGACCAAATTGGCCAAAATGACCAATATGACCAAAATGATCAAAATGACCAAAATGACCAAAATGACCAAAATGACCAAAATGACCAAAATGACCAAAATGACCAAAATGACCAAAATGACCAAAATGACCAAAATGACCAAAATGACCAAAATGATCAAAATGACCAAAATGAATAAAATGAATAAAATCATCCATGTTTTAGTAAACTTGCGCAAACCTCCACAGCATGAGTCAAAACAGTCCAATGTTTAACATTAAATCAAACATTATCATCGAGCAACCACACCGTACTGACGTCTGTACTCTAGCCTAGGATCCCAATTTCATTTACCATAATCCACTGAAGGACCGTATCTTTAGTGGTAAATAGTTGAATAAAATTTGAATTAACCAGGGAGTTTTTTTCCGGAAAACTTTCTTTTACAAAAATAAAAAAAAACAGTACTTATCATAATCAACAACTTTGCCGAACACAGCTATTCGATCAGAAGGTATTTTTCGTCTTTTTTTTGTTCTGTTTCTGATGCTGATTCTGTTCGAAAGGTGAAAGTTCTTTTAGATGATAAGGCTGGTACAAATTATATTGAATGTTTTTGTTTTTGAACGGGTTTGCAAAAAAGCCTAACTTTCAAAATTGTTAAGCAAAAAGTATCACAAAATGCTTTTAAGATTAGTAAAAATTTACTTTTTTCGTAATCTTTTATATCTTTTGCGGATCTGTGGTCCAAAAATCCAAAACTTGCCCTTTTTGATGAAAATACATAATAAACATAATACAAAGTATCTTTAAAAGTTTTGAAAAAATGTATATTTTTTCAAAAAAATAAAAAAAAATCCTGCAATTTCTTTTGCATCCTATTTAAAAAAAAAGTTGATTAAATTTGTAATGACTGAAATAAAATTCAAAAAACCGGCTATTCTTGTTTTGATAATTCTATTCAATTTAATGTTTTGGATTTTCGTTCAGGCGTTCCTTTTATAATTTAAAGTAGGTCTTTTGATTTCGTAGAGACTCCCCCCAACACCACAAGTTCAAAGCCAACCTTCCCTGGCAGAGTTTCGATTGGGCTGGCCACGAGGCAAACACGTCACAAAACTGCAATGGCCATAAATTGCGGGGCGGGTTTGCATTTTGTGTGCCTGCAGATTACGGCTGGCTGCACAAAATGGAACCCCCTTTTCCAAGCAAATTTGCATCTGAATTAACCATTCAAAAACAGATTTCTAAGTTTAGTGCCGTATGCTCGGCAATGACCACTCAAGCAGGACTAAATCAAGATCCGACCACTCCTGGACGGAATACCGTTCGTTTTCCACCTCTTCAAGGAAGGGAAAAACGCATTGTCCGAGGGCACCGAGGTGAACCAGAGGGTAGCAAAGGTACCGTTTTGAATTTTCTTCTGCAGCCGCGCAAATGGCGTGCAAGTTAAATCAACTAATCTAAATCAGCAAACAATACGGCTTATCTGCTTCCTGAGTTTTATAAGAAATTTCTGGTCCCAATAAAGTTTGCCTGAATGTGCGAGGTCACGTTGGAGGGGATTGTTTGGTTTGGAATTCATTATAGATTCTAGAGTACTTTTTCATTGCCACTTTTGTGTGATACAGGTCTTTTTTTATAGTTTGGACATTTTTCAAAATTGGTATGTGAAGATTGATTCAATTATTAAAACAAATCCTCAACCTATAGATTATGAAACTTTTTTTGATGGTGTTTGTAAATTCGGAAAAATTTCTAGAAGATTTCGTAAAAACTATAAATAATTCAACTCACGGTTGACGGTTGGCCAACCAGGGGGCAGTTCGCATTTCCTTCCCAGGGTTAGCCTGACTCGCCCATCGAAAGCCTGACCCGGGCCTAGAATAACAATAAAAATGCTGCCACCGACAGAAAAACCGCACAACTTGAACCACTCCACCAAGGCCTGAACGGCTCAGCTCGGTGGCAGTGCATAATTATCAAGCATTTTGCGAAAAGAACCCCAGATTGCTATCAGGTCAAACTTTGGGAACAACAACGCCAGCAACAGGAGCAACTCCGAGGGGGAAACTCGGGAAGCGAACACAATTTGATGCGAGAAGACATAAATCAAGCCGCAGTTGTTTGTGGAAAAAAGGGGTCGAACACGTAAATTTCTCCATTCTTTTGCAAAACTGGCCATGTTTTGTACCAGCAACAATCCCGCACACTGGATATATTGGATTAAGGCCTGGGCCCTTTACCAAACCCGAGGGAGAGATGGGTTACAGTCCGGGGCCCAACCAGGTAGAGGTGGCACTTTGAGAACAACAAAAACCTGGCTAAAGCTTCTGAACAATGAAAAATTCAAACCGAGCAATAACCCGAAACGCCATATGCTTGACGGGTGCGTCATAATTAAATTGTTTCGGTTTGTTAAATAAGCCAACTTTTTTTCTGCTGTCAAACTGCTGCTGGCTGCACTGGCTGGTTGAGGGATAAGATTTATGTTATGGATCCACACTGCTTGGGAGGAAAATGTAGCATGGAAAATTGAAATTGAATGCAAAATGCAATTCAAATGCTCTCGAGTGTGAATCCATTGCACAAATTTTCGCAAATAATCAAGATTGCAAACTTAACTATTTGCATTTATTGTTTTAGACTAACATATTATAAATAGAATCATGTAGAACAGGGTTACCAATCGCCCAGCCTGCATAAATACAACCGAAAATGGCTTATTGGCACTCAAGGTAATTTTGAAATTTAGAATTATTTACAGTGCTTTTTAAATATTGAATCAATTTTATTTCTATTTTACTCTTTTTTTAACTTGAGCTGATTTTATTTTTTAAGTGGTTTTAATGTATAGGGGTAATACTCCGCCTACTCTTCAATTTGCGTAAAACCTTGTCCTAAGAGGTAATCGCCTGATTTGATAGCGTATTCAGAATTGCGAATAAAACGTCATAACCTTATTTGTTATTATTTTTACTGCTGATTTTATCATAACTATGGGAAAATTTTGACCATTTTCATCAAGGACATTATTTTGGCTTTGAAGTATGGTTTTTGTACTAACACTTTTATGCAAAGTGATAAATTTGAAAGTAGATTTTTTATTTTTATTGATACACCCCTCCCCCTCCCCCCCCCCTAGGAAAATCAACAATAAGTTCGAAAATTTTCTACACCCACAGTAAAAAGCCAAGAGAATAGCTCTACCAAAATTAAATAGAAGAATTAATCTCGCCGGTGAACCACCACGAAATTGTGTTCATTTGTTCATTGAAACAGTTCATCCCTTTGAGTGGCTTATATTGCCAAATGACCATCTTAAAGTCATCGAATTTCGATTGCCGATACGGCAAAGGCGCGGTTCGATATGTCAAAGGTCTTGGGTTCGAGTCTCGATATCGACATTTTTTTTTGGGTTGATGAACTGTTTTTAAAATGAACCCACCACGATAACGCTTTCACCAATCTCGGGATTTATCCTCTGCGTCCGTTCGCAGTATCTTGATACTACCAGATCGTGTTCTCTATTCTCTTTTAAGTGAAAAATTTGAATGTTGTTTTTTTAATTATTGTTCGAAAATGTTCTAAGGGTCCATAAACAAATTTGTTACTATTTTTTATTTTGCTAAATATGACCAGAAGAAGATGAAGATTTTGACTGACGAAATTTTGGTATTTCGTATGAGTTGGCATAGAATTACCCGAATAGCTTTTGAAAAAATATTTCTAGTATGTCAAGCTTACAAAAATATTTTCAAGAAATCGGATGAACTGAAAAAAATTCTTTTTTAAATTTGATCAATCAATAGAAAAAAAAACAATCCAGTTTAAAATTATACAAATTCATTCTCATTTCTGATCAATTGAATTATTTGACGATGTGTTTCATTACTCATTATTCAAACAAATATGATACAAATGCCAAACAAACTGTTTATAGTTTTTTGAATAATGTGCACACATTTTGGCTGATACTAAGTCTCAATCAAAAAGAATTTTCTGACAATAGAACGCAATCAGCTCATAAAATGTTCCAGATCTTCAATTTTTTTTGAAAAAAAAAAAAGGTTTTTGTTTATTTATTTTCCTAGAACATTTCATCGCTTTCTAGTTAGGCCTTTGCAAATATTTTTTTTTATTTTTATGTTTGGATCAAATAAGAGGGCCAATTCTTTTTCAAAGATATCCAAAATATCAATGGAAGTTGACTTGCAAAAACCTGAAAAAATATAAAATTCATTCAACTGCATTAATATTTATTTTTAGTGTGATTGAACCAAATAAAAAATAATTGATTTTTTGTCAAATTGCGATGTACACTAGCATTAACAGTGTTTTTTTCTGTGATTTTTTTTTCTTCAAAACTATGTAGAACTAATGAGTACAAAACAACTGTACTGGTATAAAATGCTTTTCATTAAAATTGTTATTCCATGACATTTTTTTTTGTCCCATTATAGTTTCAAATTTGGGAAATATGTTATTTTCTCATAATTTCTAAACTCACGATACATATATCGGAAACTATTGGTTGGATTTTCAATGTATAAAAAACTTGGAAATTTGTTGTTCTTTTTATTAACAAAAACTAACAAATAAATTCAAATAATCTAAATTTGTATACCAAAATTAAACGAGCACAATTTAAAACTTCGAAAAAAATAAATACTTTTAGTTTTTTTCTTCATTGTCAGTACACCCAAACGAAAAATATATCTCAAAATCTGCAACAGTGGATTTCCTGCAGAAAATGTTATATTTTATTACATTTTTTGCAGCAAGCCCATGAATCATTTTTGCCCGCGTGTAAACACGTCAGCGATCTGCAGTTCTCACCAACACATAGAATGCTGGCGCGTCCCCGAGCAACACTCTAGAGAGAACATTATGTTCGCGCTCTGTCCCTCACCATTCATCAAGCGTTCATGGCGCGGTGGTAGCTTATTGTGCTAATGAATATTGTTGCGCGTCAGTCGAAGTCGTGATTATTCAGGTTAATTTTTTGTGTGTTTGCTTTTGTGTCGCTGTTCGTATGGGGTGAGGGATTGTGGTAATTCTACTGTCTGCGTGTAAATTTATCAACTCACTATATGATTTATATAATTGTTTATATTATTCCTCATCCTTTTCCTTTCCTGTAACATACCATCTCCTCATACCATATATGATCAAATTGTTTAAATTAACGAAACTTTCTAGAACAGCATGGAAACCATCTGGAGCGTTTATATTTTAAATTACTGCAATTTTTTTACAGCTTCCTGGAATCATCTTGATTTTATTTATTATATTTATTATATGTATTACATTTGTTTCATTTATTAATTTTACAAAACTACATGCTTATTATATAATACACCAAAGACTCACATTTACACGTACAAACTTCCAAATCATTTAATACATTACGCATTCAACCATTTTCATCGGCCCGATGAAATTCCCCTAACCCCCATTCCAAACCTCCCAAAAATATTGCGTTCACTTTTAAAAGTCGCATGGGTTCCCTGCACTTTTGCCACTAGTGAACAACAAAAACATCCCCTCCCAAATCCCCACGGGACTGTATGGGCGTAGCCTTGGAGCACAGTGTGGAAATTTACGTTCTTAGATATTTTTGGATGTACCGGGCAGCAATCAAATTGTCTAAGAATATTAAATTGACCATTGTGGCACCCCCTACAGCGTGGTGCAGACCCGTTATGCTATGCTATGCTAAAAGTTCTACTTTTCAGCACTCAAATGGGTGCTGAAAAGTTGAACTTTTCAGGACTTGTTTCGAAAAGTAACACTCGGTGAACCTCGTTGGATAAATGTACGACAAGTTGCAAAATTAGATTTTTTCAGCACGAGTTTTACCGAGTTGGATAAATACGACGATGGCTGAAAAAATCTAGTTTTGCAACGAATTGCTTACAACATTTTTTGCAATTCCGAAAAAACGCTTCTTGAATGGAATTTTATGTCAGACATTCATGTGTTTCGGTGCTGAAAAGGTTAACTTTTCAGCACTGGTATTGAAAGGTATTATTTTTTCATTCTGTTTTTTTGGTAGCAAAAAGTAGGCCGGTTCGTTTCACCAGAAGGACAGGAAAAGTTGACAATTTTAAAGCGGAATTTCAAAAAAGTAATCATCCCCCCCCTTCAATGATAGCCGGAAAAACCAGGGGGGGAACCACATTTTTTCAAAAAACTTAAAATTTTCAATGGGTGCAATCTGCTGAAATAAATTTAAATGCATTCCCCTGCGTTTAGAATCATTTTAGCGTGTTTGGGTTGATTTAAAATGTTTTGCATTTGGGGTCGCCACCGGCCAAAGCCGAGGGACAAAAACTTTGAAAAATAATTGTATCGGCCTAAGATGATTGATTGACACTCTCAAAAAAAATCCAAGAAACATGTTGATTTGTTTTGAAGTTTTTTCGTATTTGTCTGCAAAAAGTTTCAACGAAATAATGCATTTTAGGTACAGTCATCCCACATATTCGGGACGGTTTCCAAATCGGCCAATGTTCAAAAAATCATAGCAAATCGATAATTGAACTTAATGACTCGCTTTTACCTTCATTTAAAAGCTTTTCTTGCGATCTTTCGAATGCTGTATCGAACATCTGCAAATTTTAACTTTTATATGAAGTTTTTGAAGAATTACTTTGACCCTTGAAATCCACAAATTCGGAACACTTTTTTCTTACGAATGTAAACAAACTTTGGATCTCTCCAGGAGTACATTTTTATTATCAAATAATGACTTCACACACTGAAACCAAAGAAACTCAAGCTTAGTGATGTTTTATACATGGTTGGATAACTTTTTGTGAAAATATCAGTTAAATTCAGGTGTTCCACAATTGTGGGAGGCACAATAACATCCCACAATTATGAAACAGGCCATTTGGAGGCAGTGTTTTGCTGCTCTGGACAAAATAGTCTTGGAATGAAGTTTTTTGTTTAAAAAGTACTATTTTTACCAGTGAAATAGCAAGATAATGTCCAAATGAAGGTTCTAAAAATAGTAAGGTCGACAGAAAAGCTACTTTTGGCGTGCTATTGACCAATTATCATAAAAGTGTTCCGAATTTGTGGGTGTTCCGAATATGTGGGATGACTGTATATGCATTAAGAGAAATCATGAACATGATGTTTTCAAACATCTCAAACATTTTACAAAAACTAAGCATATATTAGAAAAAAGGTTTGTTGAGGTAATTTAAAAAAAAAGTTCCATTGAAACCAACGTTGATCGCTGAATCACTGGTAAATTCCACTAAAAGGTAACCACTACCTCTTGCTATCCCACCTCCAATTACCCTAATCACTAGGTATCGATTCGTCGTCGTCTTCTGTACAACAAACTAATCAATATGCAGTGTCTCTCCAGCGGGGTGTGCGTGCAAGAGCATCAAGACGTTTACTCAGAAAAGGCAATTTTCAGCCAGGCCAGCTCCCTCTAATAGACAGTTGAATTTGTCAACTCGCCGTGTCATGGCTTCCAATAATCGTAATTACGGCCGTGAGCTGGCATGCATCGAGCGGTCTGCTGAACGTTACGTCCGTTTGGTTATCTCCGAGGTTCTGGGGGAAAAGGTTGAGAGTTGAGACATTTTGCTTTATTCTACAAAGTTGATTGAAGTTTCTTGACCCACTTGAAAATATAATCAAAATGGTTCCAACCTTAGTATAATACTAACCTTAGGATCGTCCCAATCACTATAATTAGCCTCCTAGTCGTCGGCGACGACGAAGTCGACGCACATTTTCCAACGCCGGCCGTTCCAGAACTCACGGGACGCGTTGAAGGCAAATTGCCGAGGAGACTTTGACGAGCCTCCCCTAACCCCAACCCTGCCCTAGGAGGGGAGGGTACAAAAAAAAGGTGCAGGTGGTTATGTTACACATGACCAGTATGACAAAGAACTTTGCAAGATGATTGTTGAAATTTTCGATTAGAATGTCCGGTCCAAATTCCCCCCTTATAATAACCGTCCTATCGAACTAAGGGGACGGAAATTGCAAGTGGAGCTGAAATCGACGGTAACATTTCAAAAGGCATCATGTACATTTTGACACTTTTTGGGTTATTGTATATTCTGAAAGTACTTCTTATAAGCTACCTCTTCACCAAAAATGAGCAAAAGTTACTTCAGTAAAGTCTGTTTAATCATGATTTTAAATAAAGTAACATAAACAAAATCTCTGCCATCAGCAGTCCCTGTTTATATAGCCCTGTCAACCTGTCAAACAAAAGGCTACATAAACCTCGTGACGAAAAAAAAGCAACATGAAAAAAGCGCCATGTACATTCGGCGAAGAAAAACGAATCATAACAAAGCGCCCCCCTAAGTGACAGCAGGGTGATATCGACGTTGGTGATTTCAAAAGAAGTTATGTTTGTTTTTCTCAAATAAAATTACGGAAATAATGTTTTAGTGAATATGGATAATCAAGTATCAACAAAAGTAACGTTTTTCATCGTTTGTTATCATTAGAACATCTTATTTTGCTTTTATATAAAAATGGTAATTGAAAATGGATGCTCAACATTCAAATGCGTTTTTCTCAAAACGCATGGTTAGTACATGATGCTTTTTGAAATGTTGGCATCGAAATACAAATCGAAGTGAAATCAATTTACTTTCCTTCACCACTCGAAAGTTACCAAGATGCGGGAATGTTTTTGCAAGGCTGTTGCAAGCAATCGGCGGCAGTAAAGGAAATTTGAATAGCAGACATTAAAAACTACCCTTTACAGGGCTCTTAATGATTACGAGATAGTTATTCTAAATTTCCAGAAACAGATTTTCACAGTGGCACGAAAAAATGTGCATTGCAGTAGTCTATTTATTACTTCCTGCCTAATAAGCAATATATTTTAACTGCTTAGCATTAGCATATTTTAACTGCTTAATTTCAGATAATGGCCAAATGCAACTTTTTATGTCCAGTATCAAAAATCATTAAGTTTGATACCCATATTGCCCCAACTCTTACGGTCCGGCAAATGTCCCCTCATCGGAACATCCCCGGGGCCTCCGGCCACTTCGGATTGTGGCCACTACTGCCAAAATGTCAAATTTAATGTCCGGTATCAAAATCCTTAAAGTTTGATACCCATATTCCCCCAACTCTTACGGTTCGGCAAATGTCCCCCCATCGGAACATCCGCGGGGTCTCCGGCCACTCCGGATTGTGGCCACTACTGCCAAATGTCAAATTTAATGTCCGGTATCAAAAACCATAAAGTTTGATACCCATATTGCCCCAACTCTTACGGTCCGGCAAATGTCCCCCCATCGGAACATCCCCGGGGCCTCCGGACACTCCAGGTGGTGGCCACTACTGCCAAAATGTCAAATTTCATGTCCAGTATCAAAATCCCTAAAGTTTGATACCCATATTGCCCCAACTCTTATGGTTCCGCAAATGTCCCCTTATCGGAACATCCCCGGGGCCTCCGGCCACTCCGGATTGTGGTCACTACTGCCGAGATGTCAAGTTTCATGTCCGGTATCAAAAACCATTAAGTTTGATACCCATATTGCCCCAACTCTTACGGTCCGGCAAATGTCCCCCCATCGGAACATCCGCGGGGCCTCCGGCCACTCCGGATTGTGGCCACTATTGCCGAAATGTAAAATTTCATGTCCAGTATCAAAAACCATAAAGTTTGATACCCATATTGCCCCAACTCTTACGGTCCGGCAAATGTCCCCCCATCGGAACTTCCGCGGGGCCTCCGGCCACTCCGGATTGTGGCCACTACTGCCGAAATGTCAAATTTCATGTCCAGTATCAAAAACCATAAAGTTTGATACCCATATTGCCCCAACTCTTACGGTTCGGCAAATGTCCCCCCATCGGAACATCCGCGGGGCCTTCGGCCACTCCGGATTGTGGCCACTACTGCCAAAATGTCAAATTTTATGTCCAGTATCAAAATCCCTAAAGTTTGATACCCATATTGCCCCAACTCTTATGGTTCCGCAAATGTCCCCTTATCGGAACATCCCCGGGGCCTCCGGCCACTCCGGATTGTGGCCGCTACTGCCGAAATGTAAAATTTCATGCCCAGTATCAAAAACCATAAAGTTTGATACCCATATTGCCCCAACTCTTACGGTCCGGCAAATGTCCCCCCATCGGAACATCCGCGGGGCCTCCGGCCACTCCAGGTGGTGGCCAGTTCCAATGATCGACTCACGCGACCGGCATGTCTTAGCTGGTACTTGCCTCCAAGCCATCTGCTCCCGGACCTCCAGGCCGTCTGCTACCGGGCCACCAGGCCATCTGCTTCTGATGTGTTCTCGTCGCCGTCCAGCAATAGAATGAATTTTCGGGACCGACCGAGCCGAGTTTTGTTGGCTCGTCGACGATCCGAAAATTATGAGGTGGAGTGGGGGAGATTTTAGATACATCAATCTCACGTCTCTCGATCGACTGATTGGGAAACGTTCGTTCATCCAACCAGCGTGCACCAAAAAGAGGGGAAATTTGCCGAGAGGGGAATTCGTCACGTAACGTTTTCGCTTCGCGAAAATTTTGGATTGACACCACGTATAGAAACCTTAGGACAAAGTTCTTTGTCAAAAACAAGGCCTACTTGGATGGACGCTCGAGAAGATGGCCACAAAAATCAACTTCTGCTGCAATTTAACAAAATGGCGCTTTTCAGCGCCAACGAAAAATTCACGAAAGAGTTATTGTTTCAAATGATTCATGCACTGCTTTTGGTGCAGTTTTAAAGCTTTTGACGCTTGGCGTTTAAATTAATTTAAATATTTCCTCCAAAATTTTCATTTAAAAAAAATAAGTAATATTAACAATTTTCGCTTGCAAGTGTCAACGGTCAATCGATCGCAGTTGGCCTTGAACAAGCAAGCGCGTGCTTTGACCCACGCAAAAAATCTTTCCGCTCTATGATTGGCTGTTTTGTTTTGCCGTGGAGTCGTGAAGGCAGCATTTTTGCCAACGATTTTCATTCCATCGTCATCGTTCGAACCGACAACATCGTAGCAGCAGCAGCAGCAGCAGCGGAAAAAAATCAACGACTGGAGGAAATCAAGAGCGAGCTCCGAGAAGAAGAAACACGTCAGCGTGTGCGTGAAATTGCTGCCAAAACGACGTCGAAGGAGAAAAACAAGGCCTACTTCGATGGACGCTCGAGAAGATGGCCACAAAAATCAACTTCTGCTGCAATTTAACAAAATGGCGCTTTTCAGCGCCAACGAAAAATTCACGAAAGAGTTATTGTTTCAAATGATTCATGCACTGCTTTTGGTGCAGTTTTAAAGCTTTTGACGCTTGGCGTTTAAATTAATTTAAATATTTCCTCCAAAATTTTCATTTTAAAATAATTTAACGAATATTAACAATTTTCGCTTGCAAGTGTCCACGGTCAATCGATCGCAGTTGGCCTTGAACAAGCAAGCGCGTGCTTTGACCCACGCAAAAAATCTTTCCGCTCTCTGATTGGCTGTTTTGTTTTGCCGTGGAGTCGTGAAGGCAGCATTTTTGCCAACGATTTTCATTCCATCGTCATCGTTCGAACCGACAACATCGTAGCAGCAGCAGCAGCAGCAGCAGCGGAAAAAAATCAACGACTGGAGGAAATCAAGAGCGAGCTCCAAGAAGAAGAAACACGTCAGCGTGTGCGTGAAATTGCTGCCAAAACGACGTCGAAGGAGAAAAACAAGGCCTACTTGGATGGACGCTCGAGAAGATGGCCACAAAAATCAACTTCTGCTGCAATTTAACAAAATGGCGCTTTTCAGCGCCAACGAAAAATTCACGAAAGAGTTATTGTTTCAAATGATTCATGCACTGCTTTTGGTGCAGTTTTAAAGCTTTTGACGCTTGGCGTTTAAATTAATTTAAATATTTCCTCCAAAATTTTCATTTTAAAATAATTTAACGAATATTAACAATTTTCGCTTGCAAGTGTCCACGGTCAATCGATCGCAGTTGGCTTTGAACAAGCAAGCGCGTGCTTTGACCCACGCAAAAAATCTTTCCGCTCTCTGATTGGCTGTTTTGTTTTGCCGTGGAGTCGTGAAGGCAGCATTTTTGCCAACGATTTTCATTCCATCGTCATCGTTCGAACCGACAACATCGTAGCAGCAGCAGCAGCAGCGGAAAAAAATCAACGACTGGAGGAAATCAAGAGCGAGCTCCAAGAAGAAGAAACACGTCAGCGTGTGCGTGAAATTGCTGCCAAAACGACGTCGAAGGAGAAAAACAAGGCCTACTTGGATGGACGCTCGAGAAGATGGCCACAAAAATCAACTTCTGCTGCAATTTAACAAAATGGCGCTTTTCAGCGCCAACGAAAAATTCACGAAAGAGTTATTGTTTCAAATGATTCATGCACTGCTTTTGGTGCAGTTTTAAAGCTTTTGACGCTTGGCGTTTAAATTATTTTCAATATTTCCTCCAAAATTTTCATTTAAAAAAAATAAGTAATATTAACAATTTTCGCTTGCAAGTGTCAACGGTCAATCGATCGCAGTTGGCCTTGAACAAGCAAGCGCGTGCTTTGACCCACGCAAAAAATCTTTCCGCTCTCTGATTGGCTGTTTTGTTTTGCCGTGGAGTCGTGAAGGCAGCATTTTTGCCAACGATTTTCATTCCATCGTCATCGTTCGAACCGACAACATCGTAGCAGCAGCAGCAGCGGAAAAAAATCAACGACTGGAGGAAATCAAGAGCGAGCTCCAAGAAGAAGAAACACGTCAGCGTGTGCGTGAAATTGCTGCCAAAACGACGTCGAAGGAGAAAAACAAGGCCTACTTGGATGGACGCTCGAGAAGATGGCCACAAAAATCAACTTCTGCTGCAATTTAACAAAATGGCGCTTTTCAGCGCCAACGAAAAATTCACGAAAGAGTTATTGTTTCAAATGATTCATGCACTGCTTTTGGTGCAGTTTTAAAGCTTTTGACGCTTGGCGTTTAAATTATTTTCAATATTTCCTCCAAAATTTTCATTTAAAAAAAATAAGTAATATTAACAATTTTCGCTTGCAAGTGTCAACGGTCAATCGATCGCAGTTGGCCTTGAACAAGCAAGCGCGTGCTTTGACCCACGCAAAAAATCTTTCCGCTCTCTGATTGGCTGTTTTGTTTTGCCGTGGAGTCGTGAAGGCAGCATTTTTGCCAACGATTTTCATTCCATCGTCATCGTTCGAACCGACAACATCGTAGCAGCAGCAGCAGCAGCAGCGGAAAAAAATCAACGACTGGAGGAAATCAAGAGCGAGCTCCAAGAAGAAGAAACACGTCAGCGTGTGCGTGAAATTTCTGCCAAAACGACGTCGAAGGAGAAAAACAAGGCCTACTTGGATGGACGCTCGAGAAGATGGCCACAAAAATCAACTTCTGCTGCAATTTAACAAAATGGCGCTTTTCAGCGCCAACGAAAAATTCACGAAAGAGTTATTGTTTCAAATGATTCATGCACTGCTTTTGGTGCAGTTTTAAAGCTTTTGACGCTTGGCGTTTAAATTATTTTCAATATTTCCTCCAAAATTTTCATTTAAAAAAAATAAGTAATATTAACAATTTTCGCTTGCAAGTGTCAACGGTCAATCGATCGCAGTTGGCCTTGAACAAGCAAGCGCGTGCTTTGACCCACGCAAAAAATCTTTCCGCTCTCTGATTGGCTGTTTTGTTTTGCCGTGGAGTCGTGAAGGCAGCATTTTTGCCAACGATTTTCATTCCATCGTCATCGTTCGAACCGACAACATCGTAGCAGCAGCAGCAGCAGCAGCGGAAAAAAATCAACGACTGGAGGAAATCAAGAGCGAGCTCCAAGAAGAAGAAACACGTCAGCGTGTGCGTGAAATTTCTGCCAAAACGACGTCGAAGGAGAAAAACAAGGCCTACTTGGATGGACGCTCGAGAAGATGGCCACAAAAATCAACTTCTGCTGCAATTTAACAAAATGGCGCTTTTCAGCGCCAACGAAAAATTCACGAAAGAGTTATTGTTTCAAATGATTCATGCACTGCTTTTGGTGCAGTTTTAAAGCTTTTGACGCTTGGCGTTTAAATTATTTTCAATATTTCCTCCAAAATTTTCATTTAAAAAAAATAAGTAATATTAACAATTTTCGCTTGCAAGTGTCAACGGTCAATCGATCGCAGTTGGCCTTGAACAAGCAAGCGCGTGCTTTGACCCACGCAAAAAATCTTTCCGCTCTCTGATTGGCTGTTTTGTTTTGCCGTGGAGTCGTGAAGGCAGCATTTTTGCCAACGATTTTCATTCCATCGTCATCGTTCGAACCGACAACATCGTAGCAGCAGCAGCAGCAGCAGCGGAAAAAAATCAACGACTGGAGGAAATCAAGAGCGAGCTCCGAGAAGAAGAAACACGTCAGCGTGTGCGTGAAATTGCTGCCAAAACGACGTCGAAGGAGAAAAACAAGGCCTACTTCGATGGACGCTCGAGAAGATGGCCACAAAAATCAACTTCTGCTGCAATTTAACAAAATGGCGCTTTTCAGCGCCAACGAAAAATTCACGAAAGAGTTATTGTTTCAAATGATTCATGCACTGCTTTTGGTGCAGTTTTAAAGCTTTTGACGCTTGGCGTTTAAATTAATTTAAATATTTCCTCCAAAATTTTCATTTTAAAATAATTTAACGAATATTAACAATTTTCGCTTGCAAGTGTCCACGGTCAATCGATCGCAGTTGGCCTTGAACAAGCAAGCGCGTGCTTTGACCCACGCAAAAAATCTTTCCGCTCTCTGATTGGCTGTTTTGTTTTGCCGTGGAGTCGTGAAGGCAGCATTTTTGCCAACGATTTTCATTCCATCGTCATCGTTCGAACCGACAACATCGTAGCAGCAGCAGCAGCAGCAGCAGCGGAAAAAAATCAACGACTGGAGGAAATCAAGAGCGAGCTCCAAGAAGAAGAAACACGTCAGCGTGTGCGTGAAATTGCTGCCAAAACGACGTCGAAGGAGAAAAACAAGGCCTACTTGGATGGACGCTCGAGAAGATGGCCACAAAAATCAACTTCTGCTGCAATTTAACAAAATGGCGCTTTTCAGCGCCAACGAAAAATTCACGAAAGAGTTATTGTTTCAAATGATTCATGCACTGCTTTTGGTGCAGTTTTAAAGCTTTTGACGCTTGGCGTTTAAATTAATTTAAATATTTCCTCCAAAATTTTCATTTTAAAATAATTTAACGAATATTAACAATTTTCGCTTGCAAGTGTCCACGGTCAATCGATCGCAGTTGGCTTTGAACAAGCAAGCGCGTGCTTTGACCCACGCAAAAAATCTTTCCGCTCTCTGATTGGCTGTTTTGTTTTGCCGTGGAGTCGTGAAGGCAGCATTTTTGCCAACGATTTTCATTCCATCGTCATCGTTCGAACCGACAACATCGTAGCAGCAGCAGCAGCGGAAAAAAATCAACGACTGGAGGAAATCAAGAGCGAGCTCCAAGAAGAAGAAACACGTCAGCGTGTGCGTGAAATTGCTGCCAAAACGACGTCGAAGGAGAAAAACAAGGCCTACTTGGATGGACGCTCGAGAAGATGGCCACAAAAATCAACTTCTGCTGCAATTTAACAAAATGGCGCTTTTCAGCGCCAACGAAAAATTCACGAAAGAGTTATTGTTTCAAATGATTCATGCACTGCTTTTGGTGCAGTTTTAAAGCTTTTGACGCTTGGCGTTTAAATTATTTTCAATATTTCCTCCAAAATTTTCATTTAAAAAAAATAAGTAATATTAACAATTTTCGCTTGCAAGTGTCAACGGTCAATCGATCGCAGTTGGCCTTGAACAAGCAAGCGCGTGCTTTGACCCACGCAAAAAATCTTTCCGCTCTCTGATTGGCTGTTTTGTTTTGCCGTGGAGTCGTGAAGGCAGCATTTTTGCCAACGATTTTCATTCCATCGTCATCGTTCGAACCGACAACATCGTAGCAGCAGCAGCAGCGGAAAAAAATCAACGACTGGAGGAAATCAAGAGCGAGCTCCAAGAAGAAGAAACACGTCAGCGTGTGCGTGAAATTGCTGCCAAAACGACGTCGAAGGAGAAAAACAAGGCCTACTTGGATGGACGCTCGAGAAGATGGCCACAAAAATCAACTTCTGCTGCAATTTAACAAAATGGCGCTTTTCAGCGCCAACGAAAAATTCACGAAAGAGTTATTGTTTCAAATGATTCATGCACTGCTTTTGGTGCAGTTTTAAAGCTTTTGACGCTTGGCGTTTAAATTATTTTCAATATTTCCTCCAAAATTTTCATTTAAAAAAAATAAGTAATATTAACAATTTTCGCTTGCAAGTGTCAACGGTCAATCGATCGCAGTTGGCCTTGAACAAGCAAGCGCGTGCTTTGACCCACGCAAAAAATCTTTCCGCTCTCTGATTGGCTGTTTTGTTTTGCCGTGGAGTCGTGAAGGCAGCATTTTTGCCAACGATTTTCATTCCATCGTCATCGTTCGAACCGACAACATCGTAGCAGCAGCAGCAGCAGCAGCGGAAAAAAATCAACGACTGGAGGAAATCAAGAGCGAGCTCCAAGAAGAAGAAACACGTCAGCGTGTGCGTGAAATTTCTGCCAAAACGACGTCGAAGGAGAAAAACAAGGCCTACTTGGATGGACGCTCGAGAAGATGGCCACAAAAATCAACTTCTGCTGCAATTTAACAAAATGGCGCTTTTCAGCGCCAACGAAAAATTCACGAAAGAGTTATTGTTTCAAATGATTCATGCACTGCTTTTGGTGCAGTTTTAAAGCTTTTGACGCTTGGCGTTTAAATTATTTTCAATATTTCCTCCAAAATTTTCATTTAAAAAAAATAAGTAATATTAACAATTTTCGCTTGCAAGTGTCAACGGTCAATCGATCGCAGTTGGCCTTGAACAAGCAAGCGCGTGCTTTGACCCACGCAAAAAATCTTTACGCTCTCTGATTGGCTGTTTTGTTTTGCCGTGGAGTCGTGAAGGCAGCATTTTTGCCAACGATTTTCATTCCATCGTCATCGTTCGAACCGACAACATCGTAGCAGCAGCAGCAGCAGCGGAAAAAAATCAACGACTGGAGGAAATCAAGAGCGAGCTCCGAGAAGAAGAAACACGCCAGCGTGTGCGTGAAATTGCTGCCAAAACGACGTCGAAGGAGAAAAACAAGGCCTACTTGGATGGACGCTCGAGAAGATGGCCACAAAAATCAACTTCTGCTGCAATTTAACAAAATGGCGCTTTTCAGCGCCAACGAAAAATTCACGAAAGAGTTATTGTTTCAAATGATTCATGCACTGCTTTTGGTGCAGTTTTAAAGCTTTTGACGCTTGGCGTTTAAATTATTTTCAATATTTCCTCCAAAATTTTCATTTAAAAAAAATAAGTAATATTAACAATTTTCGCTTGCAAGTGTCAACGGTCAATCGATCGCAGTTGGCCTTGAACAAGCAAGCGCGTGCTTTGACCCACGCAAAAAATCTTTACGCTCTCTGATTGGCTGTTTTGTTTTGCCGTGGAGTCGTGAAGGCAGCATTTTTGCCAACGATTTTCATTCCATCGTCATCGTTCGAACCGACAACATCGTAGCAGCAGCAGCAGCAGCGGAAAAAAATCAACGACTGGAGGAAATCAAGAGCGAGCTCCGAGAAGAAGAAACACGTCAGCGTGTGCGTGAAATTGCTGCCAAAACGACGTCGAAGGAGAAAAACAAGGCCTACTTGGATGGACGCTCGAGAAGATGGCCACAAAAATCAACTTCTGCTGCAATTTAACAAAATGGCGCTTTTCAGCGCCAACGAAAAATTCACGAAAGAGTTATTGTTTCAAATGATTCATGCACTGCTTTTGGTGCAGTTTTAAAGCTTTTGACGCTTGGCGTTTAAATTATTTTCAATATTTCCTCCAAAATTTTCATTTAAAAAAAATAAGTAATATTAACAATTTTCGCTTGCAAGTGTCAACGGTCAATCGATCGCAGTTGGCCTTGAACAAGCAAGCGCGTGCTTTGACCCACGCAAAAAATCTTTCCGCTCTCTGATTGGCTGTTTTGTTTTGCCGTGGAGTCGTGAAGGCAGCATTTTTGCCAACGATTTTCATTCCATCGTCATCGTTCGAACCGACAACATCGTAGCAGCAGCAGCAGCGGAAAAAAATCAACGACTGGAGGAAATCAAGAGCGAGCTCCAAGAAGAAGAAACACGTCAGCGTGTGCGTGAAATTTCTGCCAAAACGACGTCGAAGAAGAAAAACAAGGCCTACTTGGATGGACGCTCGAGAAGATGGCCACAAAAATCAACTTCTGCTGCAATTTAACAAAATGGCGCTTTTCAGCGCCAACGAAAAATTCACGAAAGAGTTATTGTTTCAAATGATTCATGCACTGCTTTTGGTGCAGTTTTAAAGCTTTTGACGCTTGGCGTTTAAATTATTTTCAATATTTCCTCCAAAATTTTCATTTAAAAAAAATAAGTAATATTAACAATTTTCGCTTGCAAGTGTCAACGGTCAATCGATCGCAGTTGGCCTTGAACAAGCAAGCGCGTGCTTTGACCCACGCAAAAAATCTTTCCGCTCTCTGATTGGCTGTTTTGTTTTGCCGTGGAGTCGTGAAGGCAGCATTTTTGCCAACGATTTTCATTCCATCGTCATCGTTCGAACCGACAACATCGTAGCAGCAGCAGCAGCGGAAAAAAATCAACGACTGGAGGAAATCAAGAGCGAGCTCCAAGAAGAAGAAACACGTCAGCGTGTGCGTGAAATTGCTGCCAAAACGACGTCGAAGGAGAAAAACAAGGCCTACTTCGATGGACGCTCGAGAAGATGGCCACAAAAATCAACTTCTGCTGCAATTTAACAAAATGGCGCTTTTCAGCGCCAACGAAAAATTCACGAAAGAGTTATTGTTTCAAATGATTCATGCACTGCTTTTGGTGCAGTTTTAAAGCTTTTGACGCTTGGCGTTTAAATTAATTTAAATATTTCCTCCAAAATTTTCATTTTAAAATAATTTAACGAATATTAACAATTTTCGCTTGCAAGTGTCCACGGTCAATCGATCGCAGTTGGCCTTGAACAAGCAAGCGCGTGCTTTGACCCACGCAAAAAATCTTTCCGCTCTCTGATTGGCTGTTTTGTTTTGCCGTGGAGTCGTGAAGGCAGCATTTTTGCCAACGATTTTCATTCCATCGTCATCGTTCGAACCGACAACATCGTAGCAGCAGCAGCAGCAGCAGCAGCGGAAAAAAATCAACGACTGGAGGAAATCAAGAGCGAGCTCCAAGAAGAAGAAACACGTCAGCGTGTGCGTGAAATTGCTGCCAAAACGACGTCGAAGGAGAAAAACAAGGCCTACTTGGATGGACGCTCGAGAAGATGGCCACAAAAATCAACTTCTGCTGCAATTTAACAAAATGGCGCTTTTCAGCGCCAACGAAAAATTCACGAAAGAGTTATTGTTTCAAATGATTCATGCACTGCTTTTGGTGCAGTTTTAAAGCTTTTGACGCTTGGCGTTTAAATTAATTTAAATATTTCCTCCAAAATTTTCATTTTAAAATAATTTAACGAATATTAACAATTTTCGCTTGCAAGTGTCCACGGTCAATCGATCGCAGTTGGCTTTGAACAAGCAAGCGCGTGCTTTGACCCACGCAAAAAATCTTTCCGCTCTCTGATTGGCTGTTTTGTTTTGCCGTGGAGTCGTGAAGGCAGCATTTTTGCCAACGATTTTCATTCCATCGTCATCGTTCGAACCGACAACATCGTAGCAGCAGCAGCAGCGGAAAAAAATCAACGACTGGAGGAAATCAAGAGCGAGCTCCAAGAAGAAGAAACACGTCAGCGTGTGCGTGAAATTGCTGCCAAAACGACGTCGAAGGAGAAAAACAAGGCCTACTTGGATGGACGCTCGAGAAGATGGCCACAAAAATCAACTTCTGCTGCAATTTAACAAAATGGCGCTTTTCAGCGCCAACGAAAAATTCACGAAAGAGTTATTGTTTCAAATGATTCATGCACTGCTTTTGGTGCAGTTTTAAAGCTTTTGACGCTTGGCGTTTAAATTATTTTCAATATTTCCTCCAAAATTTTCATTTAAAAAAAATAAGTAATATTAACAATTTTCGCTTGCAAGTGTCAACGGTCAATCGATCGCAGTTGGCCTTGAACAAGCAAGCGCGTGCTTTGACCCACGCAAAAAATCTTTCCGCTCTCTGATTGGCTGTTTTGTTTTGCCGTGGAGTCGTGAAGGCAGCATTTTTGCCAACGATTTTCATTCCATCGTCATCGTTCGAACCGACAACATCGTAGCAGCAGCAGCAGCGGAAAAAAATCAACGACTGGAGGAAATCAAGAGCGAGCTCCAAGAAGAAGAAACACGTCAGCGTGTGCGTGAAATTGCTGCCAAAACGACGTCGAAGGAGAAAAACAAGGCCTACTTGGATGGACGCTCGAGAAGATGGCCACAAAAATCAACTTCTGCTGCAATTTAACAAAATGGCGCTTTTCAGCGCCAACGAAAAATTCACGAAAGAGTTATTGTTTCAAATGATTCATGCACTGCTTTTGGTGCAGTTTTAAAGCTTTTGACGCTTGGCGTTTAAATTATTTTCAATATTTCCTCCAAAATTTTCATTTAAAAAAAATAAGTAATATTAACAATTTTCGCTTGCAAGTGTCAACGGTCAATCGATCGCAGTTGGCCTTGAACAAGCAAGCGCGTGCTTTGACCCACGCAAAAAATCTTTCCGCTCTCTGATTGGCTGTTTTGTTTTGCCGTGGAGTCGTGAAGGCAGCATTTTTGCCAACGATTTTCATTCCATCGTCATCGTTCGAACCGACAACATCGTAGCAGCAGCAGCAGCAGCAGCGGAAAAAAATCAACGACTGGAGGAAATCAAGAGCGAGCTCCAAGAAGAAGAAACACGTCAGCGTGTGCGTGAAATTTCTGCCAAAACGACGTCGAAGGAGAAAAACAAGGCCTACTTGGATGGACGCTCGAGAAGATGGCCACAAAAATCAACTTCTGCTGCAATTTAACAAAATGGCGCTTTTCAGCGCCAACGAAAAATTCACGAAAGAGTTATTGTTTCAAATGATTCATGCACTGCTTTTGGTGCAGTTTTAAAGCTTTTGACGCTTGGCGTTTAAATTATTTTCAATATTTCCTCCAAAATTTTCATTTAAAAAAAATAAGTAATATTAACAATTTTCGCTTGCAAGTGTCAACGGTCAATCGATCGCAGTTGGCCTTGAACAAGCAAGCGCGTGCTTTGACCCACGCAAAAAATCTTTCCGCTCTCTGATTGGCTGTTTTGTTTTGCCGTGGAGTCGTGAAGGCAGCATTTTTGCCAACGATTTTCATTCCATCGTCATCGTTCGAACCGACAACATCGTAGCAGCAGCAGCAGCAGCAGCGGAAAAAAATCAACGACTGGAGGAAATCAAGAGCGAGCTCCAAGAAGAAGAAACACGTCAGCGTGTGCGTGAAATTTCTGCCAAAACGACGTCGAAGGAGAAAAACAAGGCCTACTTGGATGGACGCTCGAGAAGATGGCCACAAAAATCAACTTCTGCTGCAATTTAACAAAATGGCGCTTTTCAGCGCCAACGAAAAATTCACGAAAGAGTTATTGTTTCAAATGATTCATGCACTGCTTTTGGTGCAGTTTTAAAGCTTTTGACGCTTGGCGTTTAAATTATTTTCAATATTTCCTCCAAAATTTTCATTTAAAAAAAATAAGTAATATTAACAATTTTCGCTTGCAAGTGTCAACGGTCAATCGATCGCAGTTGGCCTTGAACAAGCAAGCGCGTGCTTTGACCCACGCAAAAAATCTTTCCGCTCTCTGATTGGCTGTTTTGTTTTGCCGTGGAGTCGTGAAGGCAGCATTTTTGCCAACGATTTTCATTCCATCGTCATCGTTCGAACCGACAACATCGTAGCAGCAGCAGCAGCAGCAGCGGAAAAAAATCAACGACTGGAGGAAATCAAGAGCGAGCTCCGAGAAGAAGAAACACGTCAGCGTGTGCGTGAAATTGCTGCCAAAACGACGTCGAAGGAGAAAAACAAGGCCTACTTCGATGGACGCTCGAGAAGATGGCCACAAAAATCAACTTCTGCTGCAATTTAACAAAATGGCGCTTTTCAGCGCCAACGAAAAATTCACGAAAGAGTTATTGTTTCAAATGATTCATGCACTGCTTTTGGTGCAGTTTTAAAGCTTTTGACGCTTGGCGTTTAAATTAATTATATTTCCTCCAAAATTTTCATTTTAAAATAATTTAACGAATATTAACAATTTTCGCTTGCAAGTGTCCACGGTCAATCGATCGCAGTTGGCCTTGAACAAGCAAGCGCGTGCTTTGACCCACGCAAAAAATCTTTCCGCTCTCTGATTGGCTGTTTTGTTTTGCCGTGGAGTCGTGAAGGCAGCATTTTTGCCAACGATTTTCATTCCATCGTCATCGTTCGAACCGACAACATCGTAGCAGCAGCAGCAGCAGCAGCAGCGGAAAAAAATCAACGACTGGAGGAAATCAAGAGCGAGCTCCAAGAAGAAGAAACACGTCAGCGTGTGCGTGAAATTGCTGCCAAAACGACGTCGAAGGAGAAAAACAAGGCCTACTTGGATGGACGCTCGAGAAGATGGCCACAAAAATCAACTTCTGCTGCAATTTAACAAAATGGCGCTTTTCAGCGCCAACGAAAAATTCACGAAAGAGTTATTGTTTCAAATGATTCATGCACTGCTTTTGGTGCAGTTTTAAAGCTTTTGACGCTTGGCGTTTAAATTAATTTAAATATTTCCTCCAAAATTTTCATTTTAAAATAATTTAACGAATATTAACAATTTTCGCTTGCAAGTGTCCACGGTCAATCGATCGCAGTTGGCTTTGAACAAGCAAGCGCGTGCTTTGACCCACGCAAAAAATCTTTCCGCTCTCTGATTGGCTGTTTTGTTTTGCCGTGGAGTCGTGAAGGCAGCATTTTTGCCAACGATTTTCATTCCATCGTCATCGTTCGAACCGACAACATCGTAGCAGCAGCAGCAGCAGCGGAAAAAAATCAACGACTGGAGGAAATCAAGAGCGAGCTCCAAGAAGAAGAAACACGTCAGCGTGTGCGTGAAATTGCTGCCAAAACGACGTCGAAGGAGAAAAACAAGGCCTACTTGGATGGACGCTCGAGAAGATGGCCACAAAAATCAACTTCTGCTGCAATTTAACAAAATGGCGCTTTTCAGCGCCAACGAAAAATTCACGAAAGAGTTATTGTTTCAAATGATTCATGCACTGCTTTTGGTGCAGTTTTAAAGCTTTTGACGCTTGGCGTTTAAATTATTTTCAATATTTCCTCCAAAATTTTCATTTAAATAAATTAAGTAATATTAACAATTTTCGCTTGCAAGTGTCAACGGTCAATCGATCGCAGTTGGCCTTGAACAAGCAAGCGCGTGCTTTGACCCACGCAAAAAATCTTTCCGCTCTCTGATTGGCTGTTTTGTTTTGCCGTGGAGTCGTGAAGGCAGCATTTTTGCCAACGATTTTCATTCCATCGTCATCGTTCGAACCGACAACATCGTAGCAGCAGCAGCAGCAGCGGAAAAAAATCAACGACTGGAGGAAATCAAGAGCGAGCTCCAAGAAGAAGAAACACGTCAGCGTGTGCGTGAAATTGCTGCCAAAACGACGTCGAAGGAGAAAAACAAGGCCTACTTGGATGGACGCTCGAGAAGATGGCCACAAAAATCAACTTCTGCTGCAATTTAACAAAATGGCGCTTTTCAGCGCCAACGAAAAATTCACGAAAGAGTTATTGTTTCAAATGATTCATGCACTGCTTTTGGTGCAGTTTTAAAGCTTTTGACGCTTGGCGTTTAAATTATTTTCAATATTTCCTCCAAAATTTTCATTTAAAAAAAATAAGTAATATTAACAATTTTCGCTTGCAAGTGTCAACGGTCAATCGATCGCAGTTGGCCTTGAACAAGCAAGCGCGTGCTTTGACCCACGCAAAAAATCTTTCCGCTCTCTGATTGGCTGTTTTGTTTTGCCGTGGAGTCGTGAAGGCAGCATTTTTGCCAACGATTTTCATTCCATCGTCATCGTTCGAACCGACAACATCGTAGCAGCAGCAGCAGCAGCAGCGGAAAAAAATCAACGACTGGAGGAAATCAAGAGCGAGCTCCAAGAAGAAGAAACACGTCAGCGTGTGCGTGAAATTGCTGCCAAAACGACGTCGAAGGAGAAAAACAAGGCCTACTTGGATGGACGCTCGAGAAGATGGCCACAAAAATCAACTTCTGCTGCAATTTAACAAAATGGCGCTTTTCAGCGCCAACGAAAAATTCACGAAAGAGTTATTGTTTCAAATGATTCATGCACTGCTTTTGGTGCAGTTTTAAAGCTTTTGACGCTTGGCGTTTAAATTATTTTCAATATTTCCTCCAAAATTTTCATTTAAAAAAAATAAGTAATATTAACAATTTTCGCTTGCAAGTGTCAACGGTCAATCGATCGCAGTTGGCCTTGAACAAGCAAGCGCGTGCTTTGACCCACGCAAAAAATCTTTCCGCTCTCTGATTGGCTGTTTTGTTTTGCCGTGGAGTCGTGAAGGCAGCATTTTTGCCAACGATTTTCATTCCATCGTCATCGTTCGAACCGACAACATCGTAGCAGCAGCAGCAGCAGCGGAAAAAAAATCAACGACTGGAGGAAATCAAGAGCGAGCTCCGAGAAGAAGAAACACGTCAGCGTGTGCGTGAAATTGCTGCCAAAACGACGTCGAAGGAGAAAAACAAGGCCTACTTGGATGGACGCTCGAGAAGATGGCCACAAAAATCAACTTCTGCTGCAATTTAACAAAATGGCGCTTTTCAGCGCCAACGAAAAATTCACGAAAGAGTTATTGTTTCAAATGATTCATGCACTGCTTTTGGTGCAGTTTTAAAGCTTTTGACGCTTGGCGTTTAAATTATTTTCAATATTTCCTCCAAAATTTTCATTTAAAAAAAATAAGTAATATTAACAATTTTCGCTTGCAAGTGTCAACGGTCAATCGATCGCAGTTGGCCTTGAACAAGCAAGCGCGTGCTTTGACCCACGCAAAAAATCTTTCCGCTCTCTGATTGGCTGTTTTGTTTTGCCGTGGAGTCGTGAAGGCAGCATTTTTGCCAACGATTTTCATTCCATCGTCATCGTTCGAACCGACAACATCGTAGCAGCAGCAGCAGCAGCGGAAAAAAATCAACGACTGGAGGAAATCAAGAGCGAGCTCCGAGAAGAAGAAACACGTCAGCGTGTGCGTGAAATTGCTGCCAAAACGACGTCGAAGGAGAAAAACAAGGCCTACTTGGATGGACGCTCGAGAAGATGGCCACAAAAATCAACTTCTGCTGCAATTTAACAAAATGGCGCTTTTCAGCGCCAACGAAAAATTCACGAAAGAGTTATTGTTTCAAATGATTCATGCACTGCTTTTGGTGCAGTTTTAAAGCTTTTGACGCTTGGCGTTTAAATTATTTTCAATATTTCCTCCAAAATTTTCATTTAAAAAAAATAAGTAATATTAACAATTTTCGCTTGCAAGTGTCAACGGTCAATCGATCGCAGTTGGCCTTGAACAAGCAAGCGCGTGCTTTGACCCACGCAAAAAATCTTTCCGCTCTCTGATTGGCTGTTTTGTTTTGCCGTGGAGTCGTGAAGGCAGCATTTTTGCCAACGATTTTCATTCCATCGTCATCGTTCGAACCGACAACATCGTAGCAGCAGCAGCAGCAGCGGAAAAAAATCAACGACTGGAGGAAATCAAGAGCGAGCTCCAAGAAGAAGAAACACGTCAGCGTGTGCGTGAAATTTCTGCCAAAACGACGTCGAAGGAGAAAAACAAGGCCTACTTGGATGGACGCTCGAGAAGATGGCCACAAAAATCAACTTCTGCTGCAATTTAACAAAATGGCGCTTTTCAGCGCCAACGAAAAATTCACGAAAGAGTTATTGTTTCAAATGATTCATGCACTGCTTTTGGTGCAGTTTTAAAGCTTTTGACGCTTGGCGTTTAAATTATTTTCAATATTTCCTCCAAAATTTTCATTTTAAAAAAATAAGTAATATTAACAATTTTCGCTTGCAAGTGTCAACGGTCAATCGATCGCAGTTGGCCTTGAACAAGCAAGCGCGTGCTTTGACCCACGCAAAAAATCTTTCCGCTCTCTGATTGGCTGTTTTGTTTTGCCGTGGAGTCGTGAAGGCAGCATTTTTGCCAACGATTTTCATTCCATCGTCATCGTTCGAACCGACAACATCGTAGCAGCAGCAGCAGCAGCGGAAAAAAATCAACGACTGGAGGAAATCAAGAGCGAGCTCCGAGAAGAAGAAACACGTCAGCGTGTGCGTGAAATTGCTGCCAAAACGACGTCGAAGGAGAAAAACAAGGCCTACTTGGATGGACGCTCGAGAAGATGGCCACAAAAATCAACTTCTGCTGCAATTTAACAAAATGGCGCTTTTCAGCGCCAACGAAAAATTCACGAAAGAGTTATTGTTTCAAATGATTCATGCACTGCTTTTGGTGCAGTTTTAAAGCTTTTGACGCTTGGCGTTTAAATTAATTTAAATATTTCCTCCAAAATTTTCATTTTAAAATAATTTAACGAATATTAACAATTTTCGCTTGCAAGTGTCCACGGTCAATCGATCGCAGTTGGCCTTGAACAAGCAAGCGCGTGCTTTGACCCACGCAAAAAATCTTTCCGCTCTCTGATTGGCTGTTTTGTTTTGCCGTGGAGTCGTGAAGGCAGCATTTTTGCCAACGATTTTCATTCCATCGTCATCGTTCGAACCGACAACATCGTAGCAGCAGCAGCAGCAGCAGCGGAAAAAAATCAACGACTGGAGGAAATCAAGAGCGAGCTCCAAGAAGAAGAAACACGTCAGCGTGTGCGTGAAATTGCTGCCAAAACGACGTCGAAGGAGAAAAACAAGGCCTACTTGGATGGACGCTCGAGAAGATGGCCACAAAAATCAACTTCTGCTGCAATTTAACAAAATGGCGCTTTTCAGCGCCAACGAAAAATTCACGAAAGAGTTATTGTTTCAAATGATTCATGCACTGCTTTTGGTGCAGTTTTAAAGCTTTTGACGCTTGGCGTTTAAATTAATTTAAATATTTCCTCCAAAATTTTCATTTTAAAATAATTTAACGAATATTAACAATTTTCGCTTGCAAGTGTCCACGGTCAATCGATCGCAGTTGGCTTTGAACAAGCAAGCGCGTGCTTTGACCCACGCAAAAAATCTTTCCGCTCTCTGATTGGCTGTTTTGTTTTGCCGTGGAGTCGTGAAGGCAGCATTTTTGCCAACGATTTTCATTCCATCGTCATCGTTCGAACCGACAACATCGTAGCAGCAGCAGCAGCGGAAAAAAATCAACGACTGGAGGAAATCAAGAGCGAGCTCCAAGAAGAAGAAACACGTCAGCGTGTGCGTGAAATTGCTGCCAAAACGACGTCGAAGGAGAAAAACAAGGCCTACTTGGATGGACGCTCGAGAAGATGGCCACAAAAATCAACTTCTGCTGCAATTTAACAAAATGGCGCTTTTCAGCGCCAACGAAAAATTCACGAAAGAGTTATTGTTTCAAATGATTCATGCACTGCTTTTGGTGCAGTTTTAAAGCTTTTGACGCTTGGCGTTTAAATTATTTTCAATATTTCCTCCAAAATTTTCATTTAAAAAAAATAAGTAATATTAACAATTTTCGCTTGCAAGTGTCAACGGTCAATCGATCGCAGTTGGCCTTGAACAAGCAAGCGCGTGCTTTGACCCACGCAAAAAATCTTTCCGCTCTCTGATTGGCTGTTTTGTTTTGCCGTGGAGTCGTGAAGGCAGCATTTTTGCCAACGATTTTCATTCCATCGTCATCGTTCGAACCGACAACATCGTAGCAGCAGCAGCAGCAGCAGCGGAAAAAAAATCAACGACTGGAGGAAATCAAGAGCGAGCTCCAAGAAGAAGAAACACGTCAGCGTGTGCGTGAAATTGCTGCCAAAACGACGTCGAAGGAGAAAAACAAGGCCTACTTGGATGGACGCTCGAGAAGATGGCCACAAAAATCAACTTCTGCTGCAATTTAACAAAATGGCGCTTTTCAGCGCCAACGAAAAATTCACGAAAGAGTTATTGTTTCAAATGATTCATGCACTGCTTTTGGTGCAGTTTTAAAGCTTTTGACGCTTGGCGTTTAAATTATTTTCAATATTTCCTCCAAAATTTTCATTTAAAAAAAATAAGTAATATTAACAATTTTCGCTTGCAAGTGTCAACGGTCAATCGATCGCAGTTGGCCTTGAACAAGCAAGCGCGTGCTTTGACCCACGCAAAAAATCTTTACGCTCTCTGATTGGCTGTTTTGTTTTGCCGTGGAGTCGTGAAGGCAGCATTTTTGCCAACGATTTTCATTCCATCGTCATCGTTCGAACCGACAACATCGTAGCAGCAGCAGCAGCAGCGGAAAAAAATCAACGACTGGAGGAAATCAAGAGCGAGCTCCGAGAAGAAGAAACACGTCAGCGTGTGCGTGAAATTGCTGCCAAAACGACGTCGAAGGAGAAAAACAAGGCCTACTTGGATGGACGCTCGAGAAGATGGCCACAAAAATCAACTTCTGCTGCAATTTAACAAAATGGCGCTTTTCAGCGCCAACGAAAAATTCACGAAAGAGTTATTGTTTCAAATGATTCATGCACTGCTTTTGGTGCAGTTTTAAAGCTTTTGACGCTTGGCGTTTAAATTATTTTCAATATTTCCTCCAAAATTTTCATTTAAAAAAAATAAGTAATATTAACAATTTTCGCTTGCAAGTGTCAACGGTCAATCGATCGCAGTTGGCCTTGAACAAGCAAGCGCGTGCTTTGACCCACGCAAAAAATCTTTCCGCTCTCTGATTGGCTGTTTTGTTTTGCCGTGGAGTCGTGAAGGCAGCATTTTTGCCAACGATTTTCATTCCATCGTCATCGTTCGAACCGACAACATCGTAGCAGCAGCAGCAGCAGCAGCGGAAAAAAATCAACGACTGGAGGAAATCAAGAGCGAGCTCCGAGAAGAAGAAACACGTCAGCGTGTGCGTGAAATTGCTGCCAAAACGACGTCGAAGGAGAAAAACAAGGCCTACTTCGATGGACGCTCGAGAAGATGGCCACAAAAATCAACTTCTGCTGCAATTTAACAAAATGGCGCTTTTCAGCGCCAACGAAAAATTCACGAAAGAGTTATTGTTTCAAATGATTCATGCACTGCTTTTGGTGCAGTTTTAAAGCTTTTGACGCTTGGCGTTTAAATTATTTTCAATATTTCCTCCAAAATTTTCATTTTAAAAAAATTAACGAATATTAGAAATTTTCGCTTGCAAGTGTCCACGGTCAATCGATCGCAGTTGGCCTTGAACAAGCAAGCGCGTGCTTTGACCCACGCAAAAAATCTTTCCGCTCTCTGATTGGCTGTTTTGTTTTGCCGTGGAGTCGTGAAGGCAGCATTTTTGCCAACGATTTTCATTCCATCGTCATCGTTCGAACCGACAACATCGTAGCAGCAGCAGCAGCAGCGGAAAAAAATCAACGACTGGAGGAAATCAAGAGCGAGCTCCGAGAAGAAGAAACACGTCAGCGTGTGCGTGAAATTGCTGCCAAAACGACGTCGAAGGAGAAAAACAAGGCCTACTTGGATGGACGCTCGAGAAGATGGCCATAAAAATCAACTTCTGCTGCAATTTAACAAAATGGCGCTTTTCAGCGCCAACGAAAAATTCACGAAAGAGTTATTGTTTCAAATGATTCATGCACTGCTTTTGGTGCAGTTTTAAAGCTTTTGACGCTTGGCGTTTAAATTAATTTAAATATTTCCTCCAAAATTTTCATTTTAAAATAATTTAACGAATATTAACAATTTTCGCTTGCAAGTGTCCACGGTCAATCGATCGCAGTTGGCCTTGAACAAGCAAGCGCGTGCTTCGACCTACGCAAAAAATCTTTACGCTCTCTGATTGGCTGTTTTGTTTTGCCGTGGAGTCGTGACGGCAGCATTTTTGCCAACGATTTTCATTCCATCGTCATCGTTCGAACCGACAACATCGTAGCAGCAGCAGCAGCGGAAAAAATCAACGACTGGAGGAAATCAAGATCGAGCTCCGAGAAGAAGAAACACGCCAGCGTGTGCGTGAAATTGCTGCCAAAACGACGTCGAAGGAGAAAAACAAGGCCTACTTCGATGGACGCTCGAGAAGATGGCCACAAAAATCAACTTCTGCTGCAATTTAACAAAATGGCGCTTTTCAGCGCCAACGAAAAATTCACGAAAGAGTTATTGTTTCAAATGATTCATGCACTGCTTTTGGTGCAGTTTTAAAGCTTTTGACGCTTGGCGTTTAAATTAATTGCAATATTTCCTCCAAAATTTTCATTTTAAAAAATTTTACGAATATTAGCAATTTTCGCTTGCAAGTGTCCACGGTCAATCGATCGCAGTTGGCCTTGAACAAGCAAGCGCGTGCTTTGGCCTACGCAAAAAATCTTTCCGCTCTCTGATTGGCTGTTTTGTTTTGCCGTGGAGTCGTGAGGGCAGCATTTTTGCCAACGATTTTCATTACATCGTCATCGTTCGAACCGACAACATCGTAGCAGCAGCAGCAGCAGCGGAAAAAAATCAACGACTGGAGGAAATTAAGAGCGAGCTCCGAGAAGAAGAGCAAAAACAAAATGGTGCTTTTCAACGCCAACGAAAAATTCACGAAAGAGTTATTGTTTCAAATGATTCATGCACTGCTTTTGGTGCAGTTTTAAAGCTTTTGACGCTTGACGTTTAAATTAATTTAAATATTTCCTCCAAAATTTTCATTTTAAAATAATTTAACGAATATTAACAATTTTCGCTTGCAAGTGTCCACGGTCAATCGATCGCAGTTGGCCTTGAACAAGCAAGCGCGTGCTTTGACCCACGCAAAAAATCTTTCCGCTCTCTGATTGGCTGTTTTGTTTTGCCGTGGAGTCGTGAAGGCAGCATTTTTGCCAACGATTTTCATTCCATCGTCATCGTTCGAACTGACAACATCGTAGCAGCAGCAGCAGCAGCAGCAGCAGCAGCAGCAGCGGAAAAAAATCAACGACTGGAGGAAATCAAGAGCGAGCTCCGAGAAGAAGAAACACGTCAGCGTGTGCGTGAAATTGCTGCCAAAACGACGTCGAAGGAGAAAAACAAGGCCGACTTGGATGGACGCTCGAGAAGATGGCCACAAAAATCAACTTCTGCTGCAATTTAACAAAATGGCGCTTTTCAGCGCCAACGAAAAATTCACGAAAGAGTTATTGTTTCAAATGATTCATGCACTGCTTTTGGTGCAGTTTTAAAGCTTTTGATGCTTGGCGTTTAAATTAATTTAAATATTTCCTCCAAAATTTTCATTTTAAAAAAATTTAACGAATATTAACAATTTTCGCTTGCAAGTGTCAACGGTCAATCGATCGCAGTTGGCCTTGAACAAGCAAGCGCGTGCTTTGACCCGCGCAAAAAATCTTTCCGCTCTCTGATTGGCTGTTTTGTTTTGCCGTGGAGTCGTGAAGGCAGCATTTTTGCCAACGATTTTCATTCCATCGTCATCGTCAACGATCGCAGTTGAGCCTTGAACAATTGCTCAAAATCATATGGTTCGGTAATTGTCCTCCCGGGAGAACCTCCCTAAGGGTACCGGCCACTCCAGGTTGTGGCCAATACTGTCAAAATGGTATTTTTCATAACCAGTATTTAAAAACATGAATTTTGATACCCATATTGCCAAAAATCGTATGGTTCTCTTAATGTCCTCCCGAGAGAACCTTCCTGAGGGCACCAGCCACTCCAGGTTTTAGCCAATACTGTCAAAATGGTCATTTTATTACCAGTATTGAAAAACATGAATTTTGATACCAATATTGCCCAAAATGGTATGGTTCGGTAAATGACCTCCCGGGAGAACCTCCCTGAGGGCACCGGCCACTCCAGGTTGTGGCCAATACTGTCAAAATGGCCATTTTCATTACCAGTATTGAAAACCAAGAAGTTTGATACCCATATTGCCCAAAATCGTATGGTTCTGTTAATGTCCTCCCGGGAGAACCTCCCTGAGGGCACCGGCCACTCCAGGTTGTGGCCAATACTGTCAAAATTGCCATTTTCATCACCAGTATCAAAATCCAAGAAGTTTGATACCCATATTGTCCCCTCTCGTATGGCCTTCCATCGGAACACCCCTGAGGGTTCTGGCCACTCCGGGTCTTGTGGCCAGAATATTCCGGCTGGCCTGCCTCCGCTTGGGCTGCTCCTTGCTCCAGGCCAGCTGCTTTTCGGCCAACTGCTTCTGGGCCTCCAGGCCATCTGCTTCCAGGTCCAGGTTGTTGTTTACTCCTCGGCGTCCAACGATAGAATGATTTCCCTGGGCTGATCGAGTGGGGTTTATATTGGCTCGAAAATTCCACGCAACAGTGCCTTGTTGCGTTGCAGACCCCTTCCCCAGTACCAAGCATGCAACATTTTCGTAACGCGCGACATTTTTCGTTTTTCTGGATTGACACCTCACCAGAATAGAGCCCTTAGGACAAAGTTCTTTGTCAAAAGTTGTGGCGCTGGCCGGAAATGGGCGAGTGCACTCGGCAGCGCCATATTGGAACACGTCGTGGGAGACCGTGCGGGTTACGCGGGACAAGTTTATTAAGTACGCAGTTGTGACACGCAAAGTGCCTGTCTGTTTTTGTGTGGAGGATTTCCACGGGAATCGGTCACTGTCAGAGTCACGTGTTGTGGGGGAGCGCGTGTGGTGAATTTCACAGCGAACTCCATTACTGACGTGGCGAGGACATGGGAAAGTTTAAACGTGCAACTGTTTCATCTGTTTTTGTAAAAGTTTTATAAAGCAAAAATGAGCAATCATAAAATTTGTTCATGTTCAAACTCAACTCACCCGATGTAACTTGAAACATCCCCACAGGCCTCACTTAAGACACATACCTCTGGAAAACGAAGCTAAGGTCAGTCAACGCACCCAGCGCGACAGGCCGCCACTTGTCGTCGAATGGGGCCTCCACTTTCAGAGGCCAATTTGAGTGGAGATCGATTACGCCTAGTCACAACAATTAGGCACTCGCGCGGGCACTCCGAAGCTTGAACTAGATTCTGGCCCCGAGGCTGCGTCGCAGCTGGTGCCGATTAGTGGCCGCGAAGTGCACGAGCAAGCGCAACTCGAAATCAGGTTAAGGCAGAGTCGTCATCTCTTGTCTGCGAGCCTGACGACTTTGGTGGAGCAGCGGGCCCAATTAAGCGGTTGTTAGTTGGGCAGCCTGAGCGACGTGTGCCCTAGTGGAGCAATTAAAAGAATGGGACAATTAGCTGCTACCCCTAAGCTAGGACACAAGCCATGCTGCTCAACTTTGAATGATTTTCTGAACCTTGAAGAGCTGTTGAAAAATGAGAGAAAAAATGTTCCACACCATTTCAACAGAATTTTCGAAGAATTGAAATTGAAAATAAAACAAACACTTTGTTTGAAAACTGATCATAAATACTACTCACTAACAGAATAATTGATTCTTTCAACAGCACGACAACACACAATTACCGACACTTACGTTACAAAACGCAATATCCGCTATCAGTAACATTAATCGGCTCAACCCAAAACTGTGCACTCCTTAAAGTGTTAACGAGCTCTCCGATACCGGAGAACACGCATCGTTCAGGACGACAACACATGTTGCGAACCGCGCCGAACTACTTCGTCTCCAAGCAGCAGTCACTTTCAATATCCTTCCAAAAGAGGGTCCTCAAAGCTGTCACGCGAAGCAGATCCCTATCTGGGCTCAGGGCCCTGTGACACTTGTTCATTATGCATTCTGCGAGCGAACAGACTTGCAAAAAAATTGGCAGGACCTCAACCCTTGTAGATCAGAGCCGAGCCAAAGAACAGGTGCATCCTTTGTGAGGGGCAGGACTCGTCCTTCCTTCCTCGTCCTGTAAAGAGGATAATTCCATAATTGTGTATCTCTTTCATTGCCGCGCCCCAGGAACAAACACGGTGATTGGTCATAAGTTATACCGCCGGGAAGTGGGCACCACTTCCTTCCACCTTATGGTGGCCCAGATGCGTTGGTTCCTCCTGGGAGGTTCTGCAAAATCCACACGGAAGGGGCCGTACAACTTCCAATTGCTACTGGAAATATCGGGTCACGACGACCTAGGTGTGTGGTTAGGTAATCGTAGATAATTTTATGTTAAACCTAATAAAAATAAATCCTGGGACCCCCGCATGCAACGAAACCGTATCGCGCCGTGATGGCCGCAGAACCAGCAGTCAGCGCTGGCCAGGCCATGAAGTCGTGCATAATTTGCCAGCCCTGTGGGAATCGTGCGCTACCGTGGGTGCATTTGACTGTGATGGGTTGTAATCGTCAAGAATTGTATGGCTTGAAAGAGGCTTCTCTATCCGCCATTTGCATGTTGATAGTATCAGGGATGTCCTAGCAAATGGTTACTAAAAAAACAGTTATGCATCAGATTACAAGCCAATACTTTCAAGAAGAATAGTTTTTTTACTAATTCCAAAATCACAAAGCATCAGATACCAATAAACATTAAAAATACACAAAAATATCAAATTGTTCAAATAAATTTATAAAACTCAAATACCAAATCCTCCGTTCTGGGAAATATTGACAAAAAATCCCAGAAATTTCTTTCAAAACTTTCCCTCAGATCCAGAATATATCCACAATTCTTCAATTTCTCCATATGATGTTCAAATCTTCAAATCTTCAAATCTTCAAATCTTCAAATCTTCAAATCTTCAAATCTTCAAATCTTCAAATCTTCAAATCTTCAAATCTTCAAATCATCAAATCTTCAAATCTTCAAATCTTCAAATCTTCAAATCTTCAAATCTTCAAATCTTCAAATCTTCAAATCTTCAAATCTTCAAATCTTCAAATCTTCAAATCTTCAAATCTTCAAATCTTCAAATCTTCAAATCTTCAAATCTTCAAATCTTCAAATCTTCAAATCTTCAAATCTTCAAATCTTCAAATCTTCAAATCTTCAAATCTTCAAATCTTCAAATCTTCAAATCTTCAAATCTTCAAATCTTCAAATCTTCAAATCTTCAAATCTTCAAATCTTCAAATCTTCAAATCTTCGGATCTTCAAATCTTCAAATCTTCAAATCTTCAAATATTTAAATTTTCTTAAACCTTCTCAAAAATCAAATCAAATTGGCGTTCTCGATTTCGAGATTCCTACTCGAAACTAGGTGTCCGAAGGCTTGATTGTTGAGGCAATTGCAAACCTCTTTTTACACAGGCTTCCATCCACCTCGGGATTCGAACTGACGACCTTTGGATTGTTAGTCCAACTGCCTACCAGCGACTCCACCGAGGCAGGACCCAGGGAGACGACATATCCCCTAGGTTAGACCGGGGCCTACATTTACTTCCCCGACCGACGGAAGGCGTGGTCAGACAAATCTCGTCTCGAAAAATGCCACCGGGACTGGGATCGAACCCAAGCCGCTTCAATCTCTCTAATCTTCTTTTTTTAGTTTTTTTAGTTTTATTAAAGTTTTTCTTGAGTGTTTTTAGTTTTTTGAGTATTTTTTTAGTTTTTTGTTTTTTTTTTCTTGTTTTTTTTGTGTTTTTTGAGTTTTTTTTTGGTTTTTATTTTAGTTTTTTTGTTTTCAGTAGTTTTTTTTTGCATTTTTTTTAAATAGTTTTTGAGCGTTTTGAGATTTTGTTTTAGTTTTTTTTAAGTTTTTTTAGATTGTTTTTATTTTTTTTTGCTTTTTTTAGATTTTTGAGGTTTTTTAGCTTTTTGAGTGTTTTGAGTTGTTAGAGTTGTTAGCCCGGTTGCAAATGTTTTATCCGGAGATTATTCGTCGCCCGCCCGCTTCTCTGCGGCGTTTAAGCTCGGAATTTTCGGCAGCAAATTCAGGGCGTGAATCTTTGTTTAATGAGGATTAATCTTCAACAATCTTTTTAAATCTCCTAAAATCTTATAAAATCTTCTAAAATCTTCTAAAATCTCCTATAATTTTTTGCAATCTTCTAAAATCTTCTAAAATCTTCTAAAATCTTCTAAAACCTTCTAAAATCCTTTAAAATCTTCTAAAATCTTCTAAAATCATCTAAAATCTTCTAAAATCATTTCAAATATCCTAAAATCTTCTATAATCTTCTAAAATCTTAAAAATCTTCTAAAATCTTCTAAAATCTTCTAAAATCTTCTAAAATCTTCTAAAATCTTCTAAAATCTTCTAAAATCTTTTAAAATAATTTAAAAAATCTCCACATCTTCCCAAAACTTCTCAAATTGTCAAACTTTTAAACCTTCAAATCTTCGCTTTTTGGGTGTTATTAGCTATTGAAGTTTTTTTTAGTTTTTTGAGCTTTTTAGCGTTTTGAGTTATTTTTTTATTTTTTTGTATTTTTAAGTTATTTGAGGGATTTGAGTTTTTTAAAGTTATTTGATATTTGAGTTTTTTATTTAGTTTTTAAAGATTTTTGAGTATTTATAAATTTTTCAGATTCCTTCAAGTTTTTCAGTATCTTGAGTTTTTCGAGTTTTATAGCTTTTCGAGTTTTTTGAGGTTTTTGAGATTTTTGAGTTTTTCGAGTTTTTTCAAATTTTTCGGGGTTTTCGAGTTTTTTTTAGTTTTTTCGAGTTTTTAGAGTTTTTTTTTAGTTTTTTCGAGTTTTTAGAGTTTTTTTTTTTAAGTATTTCGAGTTTTTTCGATTTTTTCGGGTTTTCGAGTTTTTTTAGTTTTTTAGTTTTTAGAGTTTTTTTAAGTATTTCGTGTTTTTAAAGTTTTTAGAGTTTTTTCGAGTTTTTTGAGATTTTCGAGCTTTTTGAGGTTTTTGGAGGTTTTTGAGGTTTTTGAGGTTTTTGAGGTTTTTGAGGTTTTTGAGGTTTTTGAGGTTTTTGAGGTTTTTGAGGTTTTTGAGGTTTTTAAGGTTTTTGAGGTTTTTGAGGTTTTTGAGGTTTTTGAGGTTTTTGAGGTTTTTGAGGTTTTTGAGGTTTTTGAGGTTTTCGAGTTTTTAGAGTTTTTTCGAGTTTTTTAAGTTTTTTGAGATTTTTGAGATTTTCGAGCTTTTTGAGGTTTTTGGAGGTTTTTGAGGTTTTTGAGGTTTTTGAGGTTTTTGAGGTTTTTGAGGTTTTTGAGGTTTTTGAGGTTTTTGAGGTTTTTGAGGTTTTTGAGGTTTTTGAGGTTTTTGAGGTTTTTGAGGTTTTTGAGGTTTTTGAGGTTTTTGAGGTTTTTGAGGTTTTTGAGGTTTTTGAGGTTTTTGAGGTTTTTGAGATTTTTGAGGTTTTTGAGATTTTTGAGGTTTTTGAGGTTTTTGAGGTTTTTGAGGTTTTTGAGGTTTTTGAGGTTTTTGAGGTTTTTGAGGTTTTTGAGGTTTTTGAGGTTTTTGAGGTTTTTGAGGTTTTTGAGGTTTTTGAGGTTTTTGAGGTTTTTGAGGTTTTTGAGGTTTTTGAGGTTTTTGAGGTTTTTGAGGTTTTTGAGGTTTTTGAGGTTTTTGAGGTTTTTGAGGTTTTTGAGGTTTTTGAGGTTTTTGAGGTTTTTGAGGTTTTTGAGGTTTTTGAGGTTTTTGAGGTTTTTGAGGTTTTTGAAGTTTTTGAGGTTTTTGAGGTTTTTGAGGTTTTTGAGGTTTTTGAGGTTTTTGTTTTTGTTTTTGTTTTTGTTTTTGTTTTTGTTTTTGTTTTTGTTTTTGTTTTTGTTTTTGTTTTTGTTTTTGTTTTTGTTTTTGTTTTTGTTTTTGTTTTTGTTTTTATTTTGTTTTTGTTTTTGTTTTTGTTTTTGTTTTTGTTTTTGTTTTTGTTTTTGTTTTTGTTTTTGTTTTTGTTTTTGTTTTTGTTTTTGTTTTTGTTTTTGTTTTTGTTTTTGTTTTTGTTTTTGTTTTTGTTTTTGTTTTTTTTTTTGTTTTTGTTTTTGTTTTTGGTTTTGTTTTTGTTTTTGTTTTTGTTTTTGTTTTTGTTTTTGTTTTTGTTTTTGTTTTTGTTTTTGTTTTTGTTTTTGTTTTTGTTTTTGTTTTTGTTTTTGTTTTTGTTTTTGTTTTTGTTTTTGTTTTTGTTTTTGTTTTTGTTTTTGTTTTTGTTTTTGTTTTTGTTTTTGTTTTTGTTTTTGTTTTTGTTTTTGTTTTTGTTTTTGTTTTTGTTTTTGTTTTTGTTTTTGTTTTTGTTTTTGTTTTTGTTTTTGTTTTTGTTTTTGTTTTTGTTTTTGTTTTTGTTTTTGTTTTTGTTTTTGTTTTTGTTTTTGTTTTTGTTTTTGTTTTTGTTTTTGTTTTTGTTTTTGTTTTTGTTTTTGTTTTTGTTTTTGTTTTTGTTTTTGTTTTTGTTTTTGTTTTTGTTTTTGTTTTTGTTTTTGTTTTTGTTTTTGTTTTTGTTTTTGTTTTTGTTTTTGTTTTTGTTTTTGTTTTTGTTTTTGTTTTTGTTTTTGTTTTTGTTTTTGTTTTTGTTTTTGTTTTTGTTTTTGTTTTTGTTTTTGTTTTTGTTTTTGTTTTTGTTTTTGTTTTTGTTTTTGTTTTTGTTTTTGTTTTTGTTTTTGTTTTTGTTTTTGTTTTTGTTTTTGTTTTTGTTTTTGTTTTTGTTTTTGTTTTTGTTTTTGTTTTTGTTTTTGTTTTTGTTTTTGTTTTTGTTTTTGTTTTTGTTTTTGTTTTTGTTTTTGTTTTTGTTTTTGTTTTTGTTTTTGTTTTTGTTTTTGTTTTTGTTTTTGTTTTTGTTTTGTTTTTGTTTTTGTTTTTGTTTTTGTTTTTGTTTTTGTTTTTGTTTTTGTTTTTGTTTTTGTTTTTGTTTTTGTTTTTGTTTTTGTTTTTGTTTTTGTTTTTGTTTTTGTTTTTGTTTTTGTTTTTGTTTTTGTTTTTGTTTTTGTTTTTGTTTTTGTTTTTGTTTTTGTTTTTGTTTTTGTTTTTGTTTTTGTTTTTGTTTTTGTTTTTGTTTTTGTTTTTGTTTTTGTTTTTGTTTTTGTTTTTGTTTTTGTTTTTGTTTTTGTTTTTGTTTTTGTTTTTGTTTTTGTTTTTGTTTTTGTTTTTGTTTTTGTTTTTGTTTTTGTTTTTGTTTTTGTTTTTGTTTTTGTTTTTGTTTTTGTTTTTGTTTTTGTTTTTGTTTTTGTTTTTGTTTTTGTTTTTGTTTTTGTTTTTGTTTTTGTTTTTGTTTTTGTTTTTGTTTTTGTTTTTGTTTTTGTTTTTGTTTTTGTTTTTGTTTTTGTTTTTGTTTTTGTTTTTGTTTTTGTTTTTGTTTTTGTTTTTGTTTTTGTTTTTGTTTTTGTTTTTGTTTTTGTTTTTGTTTTTGTTTTTGTTTTTGTTTTTGTTTTTGTTTTTGTTTTTGTTTTTGTTTTTGTTTTTGTTTTTGTTTTTGTTTTTGTTTTTGTTTTTGTTTTTGTTTTTGTTTTTGTTTTTGTTTTTGTTTTTGTTTTTGTTTTCATCCCTGTTAAAACAAAAAGAAACTGGCTTGGCCTGGTCATAACTGCTTGGAGTAGGAGCACCCCTTTGGAAAATCCTTTTCTACAGCTGAAAATCCCTCCCAAGCAGAACCGTGCAGAGTGTGTGTTCGGTGGCCTTTGTGGCCGATTTGCAAAATGATTGAGGCCCTAACGCTAATCACGCCGAGTTTTGCCCCTCTGCAAATTGCATGCAACCCGCGCGCGGCCTGCTCGAACTCATGATGCCGAGTTGAGCTATTATGCAAAATTGCACCCAAAGACCTTTTGGCCACCACGATTCTACCATGTCTAGGCAGGTGAACTTCTCCTAGGTGAATCCAGTGAGTGTACCTGAAGCAAACCCGGATTGTTCCGATATGGTAATAGTCGTAATAAATGGATCATGAGGGAAATTGAGGATTGTTATTTTGAACTGTTGGGTGGAATAACTTTAATTTTTTTTTAAATTTTGGAAAAAAAGGTTTTTGGTATAACAGTTTCAGTTATCGTTCAAATAGAAAAATATAATTTGTTGCAGAAGATATGACTTTAAATTGAAAAAAAAAAAATGGACAAATCTCTCCAGTACAAGGTAAGAAAAATCGCCGATTTTCCTTGAGCCTTACACGATACACCAATTACGACCACCCACCCCACCCACTTCAAAGAGGTAAAACCCTAGAAAGCTTGGCCTCGGTTCACGTTAGGCCGAGCGTGCAAAATGTAATATTTTGTGCAATTTTATGCAAATATTATATAAATAAGTGGAACGCTCTCCACATTGGCATTCATTTTCCTCCTGGCGCAAATTATAGGATAAGCTCTTGGGCGGTGGCGTTTTGATTGGAAGGTGGAAATGAAACGACCGGGGCGAGCAACTAACGATAATATTTTGATTGCCATAGTGGCCATACAATTTTGCACGTGTGTGTGTGAATATTTTGCCACGTGAGTACATGCAGATGCTAATTTTCACATTGCAGCTTTCCGCAATGGCCGACCAACGACGATGGTGGCACGTAGTATTTAGTACCAGCGACTAGCAATTAGTCGCTGCTGGCTGGGTGTTGCTGCGAATTAATTGGTGTTTGTGCTTGAGTGGGGTGTTTTGATTTGGTGGAATACTAACACGTGATTATGGGGTTAAAAATTTGTATGCAATCCAGGTTAAAAAGTTTGAAAAAAAAGCAAAATCGACAACATTCCTTGACTCAAACGACTGATCCAGCGTTATCCCGCCCGAAAAAGGTAGCCATCATGCGTGTAATTACAATTTCGTTAATCCCTTCGACCTGTTACGACCGGCGTGGGTCTTTGGCCGTAGGCCGCGCCAAGCATAATTCCTGGAAGAAGAAAGAAACCGTCAGCCCACTGCAGAACAAGAAGCTTCCTTCACGATATTCGATATCAATCACCTCTGCGCTGTGTTTCCCCTCTCTAATAATTTATTATTCAACGTTACACCTGTCTGACGAGAAAAACCTTCGACTGGATGATTTTCGGGGCCCGTTGACCCAAAAGAGTTGGAGGAGTTCCAGCAGCAACGGGGTAAAATTTAGGACGCAGCTTGGTGCAAACACTGGTTGCTTCCGAACGCAGCACTGCTGCGGCAGCAGCAGGGTACAAACGTTCCACAAAAAAAGGTGATCGAAATTCAGTCAACCTGTGAAAACGATGGAAAAAGGGGTTTTTTTTTTTTGTTCTGTTTTGTGTTGTTTGTTGATTCGTTGATATTATTCGCTGCTGACTTGCAACAAATGCGGCCCACGTGGAACGTGTTTCGTGGGGTTCCTCGAGCAATCGGTGATGACAACGGAATGATTGGAAGGAAGTCGAATGTGCTGGGAGTCCTTGGTTGGTTCAGGGTAACTCAGGGGCAGGTGAAATGGTGCCTTTCCGGTGTGAAGGAGTAATGATTTGCTATGTTGGGATGAAATAAGTATAGTATGCAAGTGTTGAATATAAAATACGAAGTTCATTACAAATTTTAATATAACATGAAATTCAAAATCTGCAATAACAAAAAAAACTCATAAAATTTCTCGCGTTTTCAAAAATTTGATCCCAATTCTATTAGTTGTATTTGAAAGGTCTTTTGTAGCACTAAGATATGTGCTATAAACATCCGAGATTAATTTGACCTTTGTAATAGTTTTTGCCAATAACTTTTGAACATAAATACTTTTAAAACTCCAATATCTTTTTGCAACAGCCTCCATCACCCATGTTCCCATAGGTAAAAAGTTGGGAAATTTCAAAGACTATAATTAAAGGAATTAACTTTTTGGTCAATCACAGTTTTTCTCATTGTTTTTCAATTTTTCTATAAAAATCGTTTTACAACGGCTAATTTCGACCTGTAGGCCTGTATAAAGTATGGTCTCAATTTTGACAGATTCAAAATCCTTGGGAAATTATGCGTAAGTTTGAAGTGTTGGAGATGTGAGGGGCTTCAAAAGACCTTTAGAAATTATTATTTAACTGAGAAAAATTTAATTAGACAAGATTTATGAAAATGCGAGCAATTTTTAAAATTTATTTAATGATTTTTAAGCATTTCCCTTTGACGTAGAGGGTTCATATTTGGCATGACTTCTAGTGTATCTCATCTCATGTGTAGACAAACAAACGCTGAAAGTTTCATCCAAATCGGAGCACCTCGATACAACCTGTGACACATTGGTGAAAAACTCGCTCTTAGGCAGAAAGGCAGAAACATGGAAAAGGAGGAAAAATCGGCTTCTCCTCTAACACTGTAATTACTTTAAACTCCAAAACAACTATAATGACCAAGCCAGATTGGCCCTACCCAAGTAACATTTTAGGCTTCAAAGCCAACATTAAAACCACTATTCGTATCAGCCTCCCAAGAACCTCGATAAATCTCTGTTAAAACCCAAAAGGAACTCCGCAAAAGGTTGTCACGGCCTATTTATAAAACCTACACTGCCCATGTTCGCATAAATGTCCCATATGCAAAAACAGCAAGCTGAGAAAAACGCATTTGAAGTTTGTCCCACACATAAGATTTCTAGAACAAAGTACTGGATGTTATAGGCTTTTCTGAAAGAGCACACGATTTTGAACCAAACTGCATCATAAACTCAAAAACGAAACAAAGCTTTACAACTGAATCCTAACAACATCCTCAAAGCCTTGATAAAACCTTTGTTAAAACCTAGTCAGGAGTTATGGAAAAATGACATTTCATACGTCTTCAAACGTTTTCTGCCAAAAAGGTTTTATTTTGGGAAAACAAATAAGTCTTTGTCTTGCCCAATGATAAAATGGAGATGGTTTGCAAAAATGGCGATGATAAATAATAAATATTGGAGGTAATCAAAATAATTTGAAAGCTCATTTCTCGGAATTGGTGGCTCAAATTCAGCTGCGGTTGAAATTTTATTGATAAATGTATGAGAAATAGAGCTAAAAAATCAACTCGCTTCATAAAAAATATTTTTTTTGGAATCATAGTTTTAAATGTAAAAAATATTTTATTGCATTTCTTTGAAAACAATCTTCATATTATTAATAAACATCTATCTCTATATTTGTTATATCAGAAATTCAGTATAAATGAGTGTTTTCGTCAAATTTAAATCAAATTTCTCAGTTTTCTATTTTTTAACCAAGATGGCGGTCAATCACATTCAATCAGGACACGCGTTTAGCTCCATATTTATGTAGGGGAGAGTGGGGTGACTTGATCCCATTTTTTTGAATCGCACATAACTCTGTAAATTTCTCACTAAACTATGATCTTTTTGCAGAAATTGAAAGCTAATACATTAAACTATGTTTGGTTGATAAGGGTATTTCATTAGATAAACTCTTCGAATCATGCCAAGCGTTTTAAAAAAATATTTTAAACCGGCATTTTCAAAATGTTGGGGGTAATTTGATCCCCCTTTCAACACTTTGAAGAAATCTTAAACAAAATGTTTGTTATTCATATAAACTATTAATTTTCTATAAGTTATAGCAATTTCAATTAAACCTGTACGTTTGTGTTCAAAATATAACAAGTTTAGCATGCAAAATATTTAAAAACTTAAAATTTTCTTTGTTAGATCAAAATTGAGCATGTTTACAAAACTTTTGAAAAATGGTTCACATTGCAGTAAGTTATGTTCAACTATACTAAAGGAAACTATGTACGAAAACCCAGCCCAATTATTTAATCTTGAGGCTGATTCCAGTGACTGAAAAAATGCAGGGATCAAGTCTCCCTAAACGCGCTTTTTTAAACAATTGATTGTAAAAATAGTGTGACGATAAATTTAACGTCAAATGCATGAGAGTTTTGGAGTTGATATGTTTATCAAACAATTCATGTATAAAAAATATTTTTTTGAATAATTTTTGAGTGTTTTCTATACTTATCAAAACAAAGAAAAAAGATCTCTTGGATGATTCTTGCAGCACTTTTTAGAAAAATGTGTGTAACTCAATCTAAACATTTTTTAATTTTTTTCTTTGTTTTCTACAATGAGTTTTAGTCAATTTCGCACAACTTTCTAGAACAAAGCTAATTGTTTTACCCACATGCTGACGAGATACAGGCTTGGGATCAAGTGTCCCGAGGATCAAGTCTCCCCACTCTCCCCTACTGCTAATTGGCCGCGTTAAAAGCTTTTTCAGGAGCTTGTGGTTTTTATTTAAGCTTTTTACATGCCTAATCGCTGGCTTGACAGCTAAAACACCTTTGGTTTTAAAGAAGCACGCGATAAAACCGTTTGGCATGACATTTCCACTGGGTTTTTAAGACTCTCTTAAAACTTTCATAAAACGTTATTGAAAGCTGTTCAGCTTTTATTGTCACAAGGTTTTATGCCCGAGTCATAAAACCCTGTTAGAACCTATCAATTAGCTCTTGCTTATTGGTTGTGGTGAATGCCCAAATAAAACTACAATAACCATAAAACAATCAAATTTTAACTCACTTCACAAAGTAGGGAATATTTTCGAAAGAGTTGTTTTTTTTTTAATTAATGGTTCTAACGCACAGGCACGTATCATTTATTAATAATTCGCATCTACAAATATGATGTATGAAGAATATAAAAATTTAAAATCCAAGTCAAGAATTGAATATTTGAATAAAAAAAATCAAATTTAAATCAGTTCAATTGTTTTGCAATAATCTCCGAATCCGAGGTCCGTTTTTTTTATATCTCGTGACGGAGGGGCGGTACGACCCCTTCCATTTTTGAACATGTGAAAAAAGAGGTGTTTTTCAATAATTTGCAGCCTGAAACGGTGATAAGATAGAAATTTGGTGTCAAAGGGACTGTTGTGTAAAATTAGACGCCCGATTTGATGGCGTACTCAGAATTCCGAATAAACGTATTTTTCATCGAAAAAAACACTAAAAAAGTTTTAAAAATTCTCCCATTTTCCGTTACTCGACTGTAAAAAATTTTGGAACATGTCATTTTATGGGAAATTTAATGTTCTTTTCGAATCTACATTGTCCCAGAAGGGTCATTTTTTCATTTAGAACAAAATTTTTCATTTAAAAATTTCGTGTTTTTTCTATTTTTGCAGGGTTATTTTTTAGAGTGTAACAATGTTCTACAAAGTTGTAGAACAGACAATTACAAAAATTTTGATATATAGACATAAAGGGTTTGCTTATAAACATCACGAGTTATCGCGATTTTACGAAAAAAAGTTTTGAAAAAGTTGGTCGTCATCGATTATGGCCATTCATGGTCACCCGCGACAGACACGGACGACGAAACAAAGAGAAACGCAAAATGTAACTTTTTCAAAACTTTTTTTCGTAAAATCGCGATAACTCGTGATGTTTATAAGCAAACCCTTTATGTCTATACATCAAAATTTTTGTAATTGTCTGCTCTACAACTTAATAGAACATTGTGACACTCTAAAAAATAACCCTGCAAAGTTAGAAAAAACACGAAATTTTAAAATGAAAAATCTCATAAAATGACATGTTCCAAATTTTTTTACAGTCGTCTAACGGAAAATGGGAGAATTTTTACAACTTTTTTAGTGTTTTTTTCGATGAAAAATACGTTTTTTCGGAATTCTGAGTACGCCATCAAATCGGGCGTCTAATTTTACATAAAAGTCCCTTTGACACCAAATTTCTATCTCATCACCGTTTCAGGCTGCAAATTATTTAAAAACACCTCTTTTTTCGCATGTTCAAAAATGGAAGGGGTCGTACCGCCCCTCCGTCACGAGATATCAAAAACGGACCTCGGATTCGTAATCAGGGACAAAGTTTCAAACAAATCTGAGAGGGGTCGGGGCAACTTTTCCCGATTTCGTGTTAGTTGGTAGAGAATTACCCATTTACAACTTGTTGCATAAACTACTATTTCGAATCTAAAAAACCTAGAGGGTTTTTTTATTTTTCTACACACAGTTTTACTTAAAAATTATGTGTGTTTGTACTTTGCAACAAACAAACGAGCAAAAAACAAAATATGTTCAAACATAAAAAAATTGCATGTATTTTTCACGAGTTTTGTCAGTTTTGCGAATATTTAAAAAGTTTGTCTTTTGCGTTATTCTCTGCGTGCTGTATATGAGTTATTTGTTCGAACATGGACAATACAGTTCATCATAAAAATATTACCTTTGGCGCAAAGTCATATTTTAACAATTCTTATATTTATACTGTACGTATACTGTACGTATGTGAAGTGCCATTTTTTCCTCTATTAGTCTAAAATGCGACCTGAAATTAAACAGCAATTTAGATGAGACCTTCCCACTAAGTGGCAAAAACACTCAATTCAACCCAGCGCCTAACGGTTTCCCTACACTCACACAATGCCTAACATCATCAAGGGAAAATCAGCATCAGACCCCCTAATACGTGTGTTAGCATCAAAGGGAAAACATTTTCCGCCCTCGGCCATTTTGCCTCGCCAACTGGTTTGGAACACTTTATCGGGGCCCCGGTGCCAAACAATCTCCGGCCGCCGAATAAATCAACTTCATAATTGCGGTTATTATATGCAAATTAATTATTAACAATATTTTTTGTTGTATTCCTGTGAGACTTGGAAGAAACAGATTTTCTTTTCCCGCCGCTCGACTTTGATATCAAATGACCCACCACTCGCCATGTGTAGCGGAAAAACTGTTTTTTCTTCGTTGCTGACTTGCTCATAATGCATGATGTTGGTTGTTTTTACCACATTTCACCGAGAGCCGTTAATTATCACGTAATTAATGTTACCTCACTCCCGAGACCAGCGCCACCGAGTGTGTGTAATGTAGCATTAAAATTTGTGCTGCAGTTTTATGCAAGCCCTTTTGGAGTCAATCTTGGGTGCAAATTGCACTTTGCAAGAAAATGGCGTTTCCAACCCACCAACCAACCGCCGGGCAGCATTTTAAAATTAATTATTTACCGCGCGAGAGTTGAGGGCAGAACCGCGCAAAAAACAAACATCAAGGTGGCGTGCGATTTGTCAGAGTGCGGAGAACAATTGCAAACACTTCAAAGTGCCATTAATTTCGCGGTAAAACACACAGACTTGCATTGCAGTGATAGGCACCGTTTAGTATGTCATTAGACGACAGGGTTGCCAGACAAGTTGAGGAATCGAAACTTTAAAAACATCAGTTTTTTTCATCATTTCTATCTCATTCTATTGAAAGTATAAATTTTAAAATTTTGTTTTAGTAGATATTGAAATAGATCTGGCAACCTTGAAGGGAAACTGATGCCACGTGAGTAAGAGGCAAATAACAGTTAATTGATCAATATTTTAATAGTTCACGGTTGATGCAAGCAAAAAATCACTGTGTCACAACAAAAAAAAAGGCAATTTAATGATACATAAATTAGTTTGAACATAAACTTTGATAGGGTGAGAACGCGGCCATTTTAGCCATCCCTTTTGTCTACAGTACATTGATGTAATTTTAACATTTTGAGTGAATCCATGGCAGGTTTTTTTTAAGGGTTGCGTTGAGGTTAAGGTGCGTATCGGATTTCCTGGTTGCCATATTTCTAAAACGGATTCTCAGGCATAGGGCTGATCGATTTCCAGGGAATGGCCAGTCTCAAAAGGGTGTTTTTAATTGAAGGGTTTCCGATTCGTGGAAAATGGTTCCATGATAATGGGAAAAGATAGCTAGGGTTGATTTGTTTACCTGGATTGAGAGTAAGCTTTATTAGAAGTTATGTGTTTACAAATTTCCACATGGGAGGTGGATAGGGGGTGGGGCAGGCAAATTGATTACTCTTTGTATTTTTGATTTGAACGAAACTTTGACCATGAATCCCCTGTTTCAAAAGAAGCCATTTTGTATCATTAGTTTTTTCATACAAGCCTTTTTTACAGTTTTTCGGGTACCGTCAACTGGGGTGAATTAGGACACATGGGATGAATTGGGAAAGCAGTTTTAACCATGCTAGACCACAATATTTCGATAGTTCTGGTTGTTTTCGGATAGAACAGGCTCAGACTAACCAAATGTGTACATCTATTTCCAAATTTAAAACCTTTAAGTGCTCTAAACACTGCTGTCCCTATTTAAACTGTAGTCCCGATTCACCCCAGATGACGATAGGTCATACACAATGTGCACGTAAATATTCGAAAATCTTTAACTTGAGAAAGGATTTTTTGATCAATTTCCATGAAAAAAATTATTCCTGATTTTTTCATTAGACATTTTATAACTTTAAGATGAATAAAAAAACTGGGCTGGTAGGGGAAATGTACCCATTTTAATCACACTAAGCCGTTCGACCAATTCTCATCACTTTTGCCGTTTGCCGTTGTTAAATCAACATTTTCAGATGTATCAACAATGAAGAGTTGCTTGCTCACTTTTATTTGAGCTATTTATTGCTTTGAAACAGTCAAAAACACTTTATTTAAGCTGTAATTAATGATCAAAGTGCTGATAGGCCGATAATAGAAATAGGCTGAGAAAGGGTATAGTTCCCCTATAAACTACATTTTTTGCAATTTCGTCGTGAAACTAGAAACTTTGCCTGTTATTCTAGAACGACGGAACAGGCTGAAATTTTCCACCAAAAATAATAGATTCTAATTGAAACACTTTTCAAAACAAATGCTGAAAAGCTCTTCTTTTCAGCAATGAAATGGATGCTGAAAAGTTGAACTTTTCAGCACTTGTTTTTAAAAGTAATACTTTTCAACATTGCATTGATTTGAACGGTGGGTTGACTGAACACATGGGGGTCATTCTCCGCCAACTCACACAGCAGTTGCCCCGACCCCTCTTAGATTTGCGTGAAACTTTGCTCTAAGGGGTTATTTTGGTTCCTGATCACGAATCCGAGGTCCATTTTTCGAAATTTCGTGACGGTGGGGCGGTACGACCTCTTTCATTTTTCTGTTTTTTTTACTAAAATACGTTTTTTAGTGATTTGTACACAGCAAAAAATCCGATGGTAAAATCGCATGCAAAAGCATGCACATCACCTTCGTCAAAATAAACACTTAATATTACACACTGCATGTACAATTTTTGCAACACACAAAAAAAAGTTGCAACCGACGGGATTCAAACCCAGCACAGTAAGGACTGGCGCCTTAGCCCATTCGGCCATCAGACCGATGAAAATATGTAAGGATAAACGCATATATGAGCTTGACATTTCGGTCAAGTAGGTTTCCCATACCGATGGGCTACAAATTTCAGAGTGTAAAATCACATAAAATTGCATAAAATAATGCAATATTTATTTTACACCCAGGCTTTTTACACGCAGCTGGATTACTACTTTTTTAGCTGTGTAGCTCACAACCGTGAAGAGATAGAAATTTGGTGTCAAAGGGACTTTAGTGTAAAATTAGACGCCCGATTTGATGGCGTACTCAGAATTCCGAAAAAACGTATTTTTCATCAAAAAAAGTTAAAAAATAGTTTTAAAATCGCTGCCATTTTCCGTTACTCAATTGTCAAAAATCGTGAGACATGTCATTTTATGGGAAATTTAATCTTCTTTTCGAATCTGAAATAACCCAGAAGGGTAATTTTTTCATTTAGAACATTTTTTTTCATTTTAAATTACGTGTTTTTTCTAAATTTTGCAGTGTTACATTTTAGAGTGTAACACTGTTCTACAAAGTTGTAGAGCAGATAGAAACGAAAATTTTGTTATATAAACATAAAGAGTTTGCATGTATTTTTCACGAGTTATCAGAATTTTACAAAAAAAATTGAAAAAGTTGTGATTTTGACCATATTTGACCACTTTTTCAAATTTTTAACTCCAAAAACTGAATCGTGTGTCTTGAAAAGTATTTTTTTCGGAAAGCTCAGCTAATTTTGCATAAGAATGGCTACTTGGATGATTGTTGTGACGCGTGCATTGCGAGAATCAGAATTTTTTTTTCAAAAAAAAAAATAATATTTTTGTGATTAGTGAGTGTATCCGGTTCGTTTTTTTTTTAATTTTCGAAAAATCCCCACATACAAGCAGTGCACAAGCCACAACAATCGTCTAAGTAGTCATTCTTATGCAAAATTATCTGAACATTCCGAAAAAAATACTTTCAAAAGCACACGATTGAGTTTTTGGGGTTAAAAAAATCGAAAAACTGGTCAAAAATGGTCAAAATCATAACGTTTTCAAAAAACTTTTTTGTAAAATTCCGATAACCCGTGAAGAATACATACAACTAGAGCGTGCAATTTCCCGTCCCGGGAAAAAATTCCCGGGAATTCCCGGGATTTCCTGAATAAAAATATTTCTCATTTCTCGGGAAACTTGTAAATTTCCCAGGAATTCTCGAAATTCAAGCGAAAGTAAACATTTTCTTAAATTTTTGGAACTATTTTTTGAAAATGCTCTGAAAAAATAATAAATGAACAAACTCAACATGATTTTGTTCAATTAAATGTATTGTTTGGTTTGTATATAATTAATCAGATTATCAGAAATTATGACATCCGAATTATTTTTGATAATATTAATTTTTGAAGTAACTGGGAATAGATCTTGCTTAATGAGTATTAAATTATTACAATTAGGTGAGCTTTTAACAGATTGATATTATTTCATCAAAACAATGTTAATCCCTTATCTCCAAATTACAATTGAGATTTTTTTTACGTTTTTGTTTTCCATGATCAATTGAGATGAAAATCGAATTTGTGCAAAAAGAATTAATTCAATTGGTTGAATACCTAGTACTAAAGAAATTACAATTTGAAGTAAAACAGTTATGGAGCACTAGTGCAAATACAGGTTTTAGAGGGTTAAATGTAAAAAAATAGAAGACTTTTTGTGGAATGATATTGATTGATCGTATGATTTTAATCACGTTGCATAATAATACAAAACAAAATCATTGATAAATTACTTTCTATTGTTTGTTCTAAAAAATGCAAAAATATATTCAAAGCTTGCTTCAAATATTTGAAAACATTGGGTTGTTTGGAGCAAAACCAACACTAAAAAGTTTTACCATTTGTTCAAGAGCTGAAACCAGTATTTGTCATGAAAAACATAATTTCTGCATGTTTTTTTCTCAACTGGTCACAGAGGCAAGTTTAAAATTTCTCATCAAAAAATACCAAAATACATTTTCTTGTAGTTGAATGATTTTTTACATGCAGTCAAGCTGTTAATTGATCTTCACCTTTATTTAAACCATAAATGTCGATGTCTTATACAATTTTATTGCAAAATATTAATTAAAACCAAGATCATAACAATTTTCAATAAATTTAAAATTTCCCGGGAATTCCCGGGAAATCAGCTGAAAATTTCCCGTTTCCCGTAAATTGTAACCCTGGGAAATTGGACTTAATGTATTGTACATGGCTTGTATTATCGATATTCATATTTTTTAAAATATGTTTTAGGACCGCCCACCTCTCTTTGACTTTGGTCAGAGTCAAGGACATAAACGTAAAAAAAATATTTGAAACGACCTTAATAAAATATTGTCATATCCATTTCAAAAATCATTTTTAGACGCAAAATAAAATTTTCGAATAATGTTCGTTTTTAAATTATGAATGAAAAACGCCTATCAAAAAAAATTTACGACTTTGTTGACTTTTCAAATGTAAGATTTGATTTTGAATTTTTAATGATTTTTTTTTTCACAGAGTAGAAAAAATTCTCAAGAGATTAATTTTTAAACATGGAGAATTAGACAAATATTTTCCTAGTTATAGTTAGTTGAAAAATTGTGGCTTATTAGATGACACTGTGTAAACCCTATTTTTCACAGAATTTAAACTTTAAGATTCCGTATCTCAACAACCAACAGTCCAATCAAAGATGTCAGAAAAACAAAAAATTGTATGACATTTTTTTCAGTTTCTTATATATTTTTTGGCATGGTTGCTTTTCTTTCATGAAGTATTTTTTAATTGCGAAACATTGAACAATGTTCGATACTTTGGATCTTAAAATGCCTTGAAAACAGTGAACTTTATCAATTTGGCATCTAAAATGATTTTTGGTATTTGATTGACAGTACTTATGTTTTTTATGTGGGTAATTCTCTACCAACTCACACGAAATCGGGAAAAGTTGCCCCGACCCCTTTTCGATTTGCGTGAAACTCTTAAAGACAACCCTGCAAAGTTAGAAAAAACACGAAAATGACATGTTCCAAAAAATTTTACAGTCGAGTAACGGAAAATGGGAGAATTTTTAAAACTTTTTTAGTGTTTTTTTCGATGAAAAATACGTTTTTTCGGAATTCTGAGTACGCCATCAAATCGGGCGTCTAATTTTACATAAAAGTCCCTTTGACACCAAATTTCTATCTCATCACCGTTTCAGGCTGCAAATTATTGAAAAACACCTCTTTTTTCGCATGTTCAAAAATGGAAGGGGTCGTACCGCCCCTCCGTCATGAGATATCAAAAAACGGATCTCGGATTCGTGATCAGGGACAAAAGTTACCCCATAGGACAAAGTTTCACGCAATTCGAAGAGGGGTCGGGGCAACTGCTGTGTGAGTTGGCGGAGAATTACCCATGTTCCAAAACACACCTCTTGATACTAGTTACGCATAAAAAAAATCGAAATTTTAAAGAAAAACTTATTTTGGGTTAAAAGGTCCTAAGGTGAAATGACAAAAAATATCAGGAAAACTTCTTTTTTGATTTTTATTATTCTTTGAAAAGCTCTAATCATAACCTACAACTTTGCCAAAGTCACCAAATAGATCAGAAAAATTCTTCTCAATAAACAGATTTTCGAACATTAATTTTTTATGAACCTTGTACGAAAAAAAACCTAATAATACAAAAAGGCTTCTTTAGACGTATCATTCATGGACTAGTCAAAAAACTCAAAATTAAAAATCCTGAAAAATAATTTATAATTCTACAGAATTACTCTAAAATATCCACGTGGTTTGCGGATGGCCCCTAATCTGGATTGTGAGGTTCAAGCAAAACAATAATTAAAAACTTTATGTAGGAGATTTTGTTGGATCTGTTATGTGGGAGATCGGTTGGATCTTTTTTGAGAGCCGACATTTGAGTTGTCAAATCTTGAGAAGCTGGAATAACAACCATAAGCAAAATATTCTACTCTACAACATTGTTGCCCCAACCACAAGTAAGTCCGATATCCGCACAGGTTTCGTGCCGCAAATCTTGGCCAATTTTCTGGTGTACTCGCCGCAAGATTATTCCGCGTAGAGAGTTGCACGCAGTTCCGTGCTCATGAAGCCAAGCTATGGAAATTTCCATTTAAAACTGTACTAAATAACGCATTTTGACGAAAGCGCAGCTACTGCTGCTGCCGTTCATTTCCCGAGGCTAACAAAGTTCGAGATCCTGGGACGCCGGATTTCGAGCCGCCTTTTGGGGTACCGTTTGGTTCGGATGGCGTGTTCTCTGGGCTTCGTGAGATCAGCGCCAGCGCGGTCAACGGCAGCCAATTTTTGACTTTTAATTTGGCCCCCGGAACTCACCGCTGCTACCATTCTGCTGTGTTGATGTTTTGAAGGTTTTGTTTTTCTTCCCGGGGTCCCAAAATCTGTCAGTTTTGGTTTTGGGGTTGCGTGACGTGAGCATAATCATCTCACTCGAAAGGTTGCTTTTAAAGGATTTTTTTTTGTTGTGTTCGGTTGAACTTGTTGTTTACTGCTCTTTTTTGGGGTGGTGAACATCAGAGTTATTTTCTAGTTATTGGACATCATTAAACAAACTGAGACATTGGATGTTCGAATCGATTAAAAGTGTCCTTTTCATAGCACCTCTGCTTGGGAGGCACGCCGACGACATGTTTTTGTATTTACTTCGTGTTAACCTGTGCCAAACTACCCCATTTCAACAAAGCAAAGCGTTACAACAAACTGCTCTCTCTCTCTCTTCATCCGGTGTGTTTTAAATCATTTTGCAACGACCAAAGTCACCCCGCATTTCGTGTCGGTGGCCTTGCATTGTGGGAATGTTTTGCTAGGGAAATTTACAATCCTGCAGGTTGATGAACTTGAGCACAAAACACAGCATCCGCACGACCCCGAAATTAGGCTTCACTGGGTTGCAGGTACCAATTACAATTAGGGGCGAAAAATATGAGCTTTTGGACCAAGTTTCATGCTGTTTGGCGCAATTGTTGAAGGGAAAGTACAGGGAAATTAGTGATGCTGCTGCTGCAGTTGCCATTGTTCGAGGCTTTCCGAAGCCGTTTTTTCTCGTGGGGGATGGCTCATTATTTCGAAATTCGATATTTCTTTCTTTGCAGCCGGGTCAAATTGGTCAAATTGGATGAAGGGGTTTTTGCGCAGCTCCACCAACACACACCACACAATGAGTGCGGGAAATTTGCCTCTTTCTCGCCTTGGCTCAGTTTAATGACGAAAAATGTTAATTAGAATTCCGTCATGTAGTTCACATCGAGGCCAACCAACTAAAGTGACCACCGCATACGAAAAAAAAATTACGATGGGGTACAAAATTTGAATAAATATTATTTTCATAATTTCTTATGCTAATGAGCATTGCTGTTGCTTGTAACGTTAAGCAGGGGGGTGCTCTGCAGAGAGTTTTCGGTGTGTCAACCATCACAACAATAATGGGAAATGATGGCGGATAGCGCAATGAATACATAATCCACCACACTCTAGATGGAAAATGGCGAAAGACAAATGGGGCGCAATCCGTTCGGAGTTGATTGTGCTTCCGATGGAGAGGTGGGTTGGGAGGGGGACTTCGACTATGATGGATTGCTTTGGAGGAATGTGACTATGGGGTTTTGCTACTATGAGAGATCGTTTTTTGGGATGCCTCGTGACTTGAACTTTGTTTGATCGTAATAAGCATTTTAATGATTACCGTCATCAGGGGTGACATTGGGTCCAGGGGGTGAGATTGAATCATACAAAAATGCTGAAATTTTTATGACCGAATCTCAACCCCCAGATCAAATCGTCGCCATCGTGCTAACTTGTCGTACGTGCTTTTTGGGCCAAATTGAGTTAAGAACGCCATTTTGTGCAGCTCACAATGCCTCACCTTTTGACCTTCACAGATCCCCAAAATTCGATTTCAATCCTGAGATATTCAACAAAAACCGAAAAAACTCCATGCATTTTTGTCACTTTACATATGAAAGTAGTTTCAATCTTGTCGTGCTATCTTGTCACTCCATGAAAATTGATGTAAGTGCGACAAAAGGCCAAAGGGATTTCAGGCGAGGAAAGTCAGGATGCGTTTGTCGCACGTACAAGCTAGACTACCGTAAACATTTGTAATTATAACTCGGGACTCCAGCAACCAACTTCAACAAAACTTTGGGACAATGCACAGAATGGTGAGCCAAACCAAACGTGTTTGTTATTATTTACATTGCGTGCTCTCGCTTTTGAATATTCAAGGTCAAACATTAAAACGCGTTTTTCTCGGAACGTCAAAATGGCGGGTGCGACAAGATAGCACGACGACGTCGAAATGTCAATCCCCTGATTACGATATCTTACTTTCATTTTACCGACAGTATCATGTAGATCAGATTGACAAGATAAATTCACATCTAACATTTGAAGAGGGCCTTATAATCGATTTTTGGTGTGGTCACGAACCTAAAATGTTCAAATTATTTTTTTAGAAGTTCATTTTTTTAATGTTCAATTTCCAAATACTTTTAAACAACCTTCAGTTTTATTTTTGAATGTAGGCTGTCAATAGATAAGTAAGTTTTTATTAAGTCTTTTTCGGTGCAGGAACTTGTCGGCTTTTGTTATTACAATTTTCTTAATGCTAAGAGTAATTACAGAAGATTTTGTGAGTAAATGTTTATGGGAGCGGAGCAGATTACCCGTGGCTTGCTTGGCGTTAGTACGGGAAGGACTTGATGTTGAATATTCTGAATAGTCCTAGTAAACACTTACAACTTTGCTCAAGATCACCAAATCGATAAGAAAATGATGCAAAAGTCACCCACAATGTTTCAGAATCCCTTGAAATTGGTCAATTTCGTGATTTTTTTTTAACTCCGGTCCGACATAAAAAATGGAGGGTTGTTTCGGTGAAACTTAGAAAACTTCAATTTTCATGTTTTTTTTTTTCATTAAATAGCTGTATCTCAGCAACCAGTTGTCCAATCTTCAATGTCTCTTAGACAATTTCAAAATAAATTTTCTGAACTTTTCAAAACAAATATTTTTAGAAATGGTTACTCATGGTCACTATTTTGAAAAATTAAAAAAACTGCAAATATTTCGTTAAAGTCAAACTTTTGGTTACTATATCTTGAAAACGGAGCCCTTTATCGAAAAATCTGTAAAATACATCTTGATTGCAAATTTAATTTTTCTTTAACCCTTTCGAGCCTGATGGGTCATATATGACCCAAATATCAAAATTTCCAAAGCTAGCCTATAATTTTCGTATGGTCATAAGAATCATTTTCCCATCACTGACTAAAAATATATTTTTTTGAAAATTCAGGCCTGAAAGGGTTAAAGATTGAGGTCATTTTTTTTATAAAATTACATTTTTTTCCAAAAATCACTATTTTTCAAAAAATCATAACTCGGCGACAGATTTTTTGACCATACTTCTGTATAGCTCAAAAGTTGCGGGGTTTTGTCCCCTAATACATCAAAACATCTCGAAAATAATAAAATACATGTTTTGGAAAATTGTGTTTTTGTTAAAAAAATGATAGTAAAAAAATCGGCAAATAAAAATTCCGTGTACCTATTTATTCTCAACAATCCTAAACAATACCTACAACTTTGATCAGAAAATTCAATCAAAAGTTACAGCTGTTTAAATATTTACGTACCATTTTTATATAGGCAGCTGCCACAATTGTTTGGAGGCTTGTATGGGTGAACCAGTGACACAAAATAGCTTATTTGGTCATAGGGAAGGCCCCACAAAGTTAGAGCCAAAAAAAAATACAATAATAAAATTCATTTCCGATTGGGCAGAGAGTTGCTCAGCTGTCCATACAAAAATGATATATGAAAAATTAAAAATCTTTATCTTTTGAAGGAGTTTTTTGATCGATTTTGTGTCTTCGGCAAAGTTGAAGGTATGGATAAGGACTACACTGAAAAAAAAGATTCACGAATAAATTTTCGTGATTTTTAATGTAACTTTTTGTCACTAAAACTTAATTTGCAAAAAAAAACACTATTTTATTTTTTTTTTATTTGCTGTTATGTTTTAGGGAACATCAAATGCCAACTTTTCAGAAATTTCTAGATCGGGCAAAAAGTCTTTAACCGAGTTTTAAATTTTTATATAAACACTGATTTTTCAAACTATTAAAATATTGGTCGCAAATATTTTTCAACTTAAGTTTTCGATGAAAAATCTAATTTGCAATCAAAAATTACTTCAGTGAAATTTTGATAAAGTGCACCGTTTTCAAGTTAAAGCCATTTTTAAGTAACTTTTTTTGAAAATTGTCACAGTTATTCTTTTTTTTTATTTGTGCCCATGTTTTCCCACCCTTGAAAACATATTTTTGAAAAGCTGAGATAATTTTCTTTATTTTCCTTTTTTGAACTTTGTCGGTATGACCTTTAGTTGCTGAAATATCGCCATGCACAGATTTAAAAACAGGAAAATTGTTTTTGATGCATCTCGCCTAAATGGTCCGATTTTCAATGTTTATATATGAAACCTTCGTGAAATTTTGCGATTATTTCATTACCATTTTTTTTTTTACCGTGTGTCATTTTTTTCAGCGTAGTCCATATCCATATCCATAAAAAAAATCCTTCAAAAGATACAGATTCTGTTCAGCTTTTTGGAATAAACTTTCCAAAAATGTGCAGTCTTTGGCAATAAATGTCTAAACGTAAGATATTTTTTCAATACCAAATTTCAAATTAATGTAACTCGAAAACGATGAACTTTTCAACTATTTTTCAAAGTACTTTTTGGCTGCATTTATAGAAAAAATGTGGCAAGATTAAAACTTTTCTCAAAACTCCCTTTTATAATCCAGCTGAAAATGTTTGTCTTTTTATTTTGATTCTCATCAAAAAGAACTTTTTGAAAATAAAAAAAAATAGTCTATTCTATTTAGAATGCATCTATTTTCTTTCTTAATAGTCCTAGTAAATACATACAACTTTGCTGAAGACCATTTTTCGAAAAAAACAGTGAACAGTGCTTTAATCCGATTTTGAAAATTTGCTTCCATTTCCCGGATATCGCAAAACTCACTTGTGACATAAACCAATTTATCACCATTTTAAAATGTGGAAAAATTTCCAAATTTTTCATAAATTTGTGTTGATACTTTTTTTAAGCAATTCCATATTGTGTTTTTGAAAATATACTGATTAAATCGATCAAACCATTGATTTGAGCTTATTTTAGTTTGTACGGGAATTTGGTGCACACATGTGACACGTAAAACAATTTCACTTTCACTTTGTGACACGTTCTTTTCAGATTTTTGTTTACATAATTTACTGTATCTTTTAACTGGTGTAACTTGGAGCGTTTGTTTAGCAATAGTATACGAACTGATTGTTTCAAATAGTTTGACTCCATTATTCATAGTTTTGAAATTATTTACCACCAAACTTGAAAAATCGATTTTCTCGAAAAGTACTAAATGGTCGCTGTCACAAGATAGCACACAACAGACGATGTGGTAAAAAATCCGAGAAGTAAAATTCTTAAATATTTTTTCCCGAAATTGCAAGTTAATTAACATTTAAATTGGGAAAAAACGAAATTTCAAAGCTTGCATTTATCAAGATGAACGAAATTAGATTTTTAATTAATTCTATCAAATGTGTATACTATTGAAAACGTAAAAACACAAGCTTTCAAAATACGTGTTAAATTCCTATAGGTAAATTTTTTGCTCTTTTATATAAAAATAAAATTCAAAATTGCGAATATAAGCATAAAGTTTCAAATAAGCTTAACAAAATTATTTTAAGCAGTGGTATGCTTTGTTAAAAAATGTAAATATTTTGTTTGCCTTTGAATTGAAAGTGGTGCAGGTTGTTTTCATTTGCAAATTTAATGATGCATCTTCAAATGAATTTTTAAATATTGTATGACAGTGTTGAATATTATTCAAAAACCATAAATCTGGTATGTCATTTTCAGTTGTCAGAAGCCTGAAAAAAACATCTATATTAAAATATTAGAAAAAAAAAACATTTCGCAAAAAGTTGGTTTTTCACAAAAAAAAATGTTTTGTCAATGCTTAAATATGTTTGTACTGTGTTTAAAAATTTCACTGAGCTAGAATTTTTTTGACTTATGTTTCATGAAAATTGTTGAAAAATTCTGATACTTCGAACATGGATTAATTTTCATAACTTGAACATCTATGCAATTTTTTTTTCGATTAAATAGACAATTTCCTACTTATTTGCTATAAAGATATCAAAGATTAGACTTATGTTTTCTGAGATACACCATATAAAAATCCATGAATCATGGTGACACACAATTAGTGACGATAACTGCTATCATGCGTCATATATTCAGTGTTGATCATCTTCAAAAAAATTCAATTTTCGCTAACATTTGATATGGTCGAAAAAAAATGATTTTGGGTTAAATGTCAGCGTTTATTTGAAAACATTAGAAATATTTTTCTTTGAGAGCTTTGGGTGAAGATCTAGTTTTTAAAAGAATTTCTTTATGAAGGGATTTACTTTTATTAAATATCTGTTATGATTTGCAGTTATAATTTGTAGTTCTTGTATTTCTAAAAATATTTTTCAAATGAAATGGAGTCATATATAGTTCTGCAGGATGTGCGCCAGCCAGTTTCTGGTAAAAGTCTTGCATAATTATTTTTTTTTTAATATAAGTCTTTATAAAAGTTCCAAAAAATCTTCACCCGATGTAAAGGGAAATGAAAAATCGCCTGTTAATGGTCGTAAACTGTTCATTCTTTACGCACATTTACGAGTCAGATAAGCAGAAAACATTGGTACACAAAAATAGCAGGAAGGGACAGGTTCTTCGTGCTTATCTTTACGACAAAGTTGTCGCCTATCTTCCCGTCGAAGATGACTTCTAACATCTTTATTGTACCTGCTTCTTAAGGTGAAATGATCACCAGCAAGGATAAAGACAAAAAAGTCCGTTTTCAAAATTGAATGCGATGACCTATGCTCGTGTTGGCACGCCATCCCAAGACAAAATCTAATTTTGAAAAGCCCCTCTATACCTTTGAGATGTCCTGCCCAAAAAGGTGTCGTTTCGTGGCCAGTTGAAGCCCACGCGGAGCAGTGGCCTTTCGTCATGCATAATTTCAAAATTGGCTGATTGCTCAATTATGTGTATTCTTCAGCAAATTTCGCAGCACCTCGCTGAAAAAAATACAAGCCACATGACAAGCATCCTCAAAATATTGTGCATTGCTGTGGTCAGAACAACTTGTCAGTTTACGTATGGTGAGCAAGGGGAGAAAAAATCGAGAACAACTCACCGAACATGGTGATGATGATGATGATGATGCAAAAACGGTGAGGAACGCGATGCAGGTTTCATGAGAAAAACGGTGGCAAAACGTGAGCTTCAAAATCAATTAAATGTGACGTTTTGGAAGGGTGCTGGAATGTGAGACGTTGTGCTGAGGAATAAAATAATGCACTATTTTTGTTAGTTCGTTTAGCAAAATCAAGCAAAAAACTACAAGCACAAATTTCTCACAAATTCCTACTCTGTTCACCGACACCTTGAAACCACTCAAACCGTCACGTGTCGTGAGGGTACCTCCGGTGAGGCTACCGAATCCTTGTGTCCAACCTCTTGAAGTGCCCCCATGCTGTGAAGTTTATTTCACGTCATCATCATCGGCCACTCCTGTGTGCTCCAGCCAGAGCCCGAGCAGTGTTGCCATCAGTGGCCTAACTAGCCTTCAAATATGTTAATTTGGCCGGCTTCCGTACGGTCTGCCCCGCCGGGAGGAACCCGAAATCTTCAACGGCTTCACAGCATCCCAACAAGCCCAGACGTGATCGTGGTCCCACGGGGCCTTCGGACCCGTTTAAGGAGGTAGTCAAGTATAGAAAAATTTTAATTAGAATTTCGGAACGAGCGAGAAGCTGCGAGAGGACTTCCCGCTGGGCACGTCGTGAACCGTTGCTGGATTTTGGGACCTTCCCAGGAGGAGGGTTTGTAACCCAATAAGTGTGGCACAATGGCCACCGATCGAGCGAGGTTCAACCCATCGAGGAATCTTGGCGCAGATCACCGGTGGAAACTGGAGCAGCTGAACATTTCGACATTTAGTGTTGACGAATTCCACTAGTCATTGGGAATTGTGCGAGCAGCAGTGCCTCTCCTGTAGTGCAGGAATGCGTTTGAAATGTGCTGGAATGTTAATTTGGACTGCTCGAAATTGGCTACTGGAAAGATCCGGAACTTCCGACTTTCTTCCGATGACTGGAAATTCCAATCCAGCAAATTAAAATTCCATCATCCCGATGGTTATTCCTTGATGACTGATCATCGGATCGATAAAGTCATCGCAACTCGCACGGATTATGGTTAAATTATGAATTCATCTCCCATCCAATCCCATTAAATCTCCTGTGACTATCAAGATCTGTTGATCGCAAAGTCTATTGGAGAGAAATTAATTCAAAACGTCAATCTGAATGAAGATTTTATTCGAAAAAATCAAATTTAACGATCGTCGATCGTTAAAGATGAAGTCTCCACGGAGAACTCGCCCCCATTCCCACAAGGTTCTCGGCCGATAGGTTGAAGCAGTTAATAAACGATTAACGGAGCTCTTTGGCGTGAGATATTGGACGATGGGGGCCACCACAGAATGGCTTTTTACGATTATGTTCTCGTTACTCAGACCATCTCCACCGGGCGCGCGCAGTAAGGATTTGGAAGCGCTCCACCATCACTCTTCCCCACACCGGTCGCTCATAAACGCGCTCATAAAATAGCAGCTCGACCCTGGGTGAACAGCGGGTGACCAAATTTAGTCGCCCGCTAGTAGCGCGCACAAATATTTGACATCTGCTTGAAGTGAAAGAAGAACCAAGATTTTTTTTTTTTAATTGGCTTTTTATGGTTCCATGGAACTGGACATTGATGATGGACATTTTCATTGTACTGGCCACAACCCGGATTGGCCCAGGTTCCCCGGGGGATGTTCCGTTGAAAGGATATTGGCGGTACCTATGAATATGGGCAATATTGGTGTTAAATTTCACGATTTTCAAAATCACATATGGAAGTCACGAAAATGGACATTGTGAGTGGACTGGCCACAATCCGAATTGGTCCGGGTTCCCCCGGGATGTTCCGTTGAGCGGACATTGACGGCACCGTATGAATATGGGCAATATTGGTGTCGAACTTCACGATTTTCAAAATCACATGTGAAAATTACGAAAATTGACATTTTCAACGAACTGGCCACAACCCGGATGGTTCCGGGTTCCCTGGAGGATGTTCCGTTGGAGGGACATTGGCGGCTCCGTATGAATATGGGCAATATTGGTGTTAAATTTCACGATTTTCAAAATCACATATGGAAATCACGAAAATGGACATTGTGAGTGGACTGGCCACAATCCGAATTGGTCCGAGTTCCCCCGGGGATGTTCCGTTGAGCGGACCTTGGCGGTATTGTATGAATATGGGCAATATTGGTGTCAAACTTCACGATTTTCAAAATCACATGTGAAAATTACGGAAAAGGACATATTTAACGAACTGGCCACAATCCAAATTGGTCCGGGTTCCCCCGGGGATGTTCCGTTGAGCGGACATTGGCGGCACCGTATGAATATGGGCAATATTGGTGTCAAACTTCACGATTTTCAAAATCACATGTGAAAATTACGAAAATTGACATTTTCATCGAACTGGCCACAACCCGGATGGTTCCGGTTTCCCTGGGGGTTGTTCCGTTGGCGGCACCGATGAATATGGGCAATATTGGTGTTAAATTTCACGATTTTCAAAATCACATATGAAAATAACGAAAATGAAATGTTCTAGTGGACTGGCCACGATCCGAATTGGTCCGGATTCTCGCGGGGATGTTCCGTTGAGCGGACATTGGCGGCATCGTATGAATATGAGCAATATTGGTGTCAAACTTCACAATTTTCAAAATCACATGTGAAAATTACGAAAATTTACATTTTGAGTGGACTGGCCACAATCCGAATTGGTCTGGGTTCCCCCGGTGATGTTTCGTTGAGCGGACATTGGCGGCATCGTATAAATATGGGAAATATTTGTGTCAAATTTCACGATTTTCAAAATCACATGTAAAAATTACGAAAATGGACATTTTCAACGAACTGGCCACAACCCGGATGGTTCCGGATTCCCTGGGGGACGTTCCGTTGGAAGGACATTGGCGACACCGATGAATATGGGCAATATTGGTATCAAAATTCACGATTTTCAATATCACATATGAAAATTCTGTAAATTTACATTTTAAACAGACTGGCCACAACCCGGATGGTTCCGGATTCCCCTGACGATGTTCCGTTGAAGGGACATTGAAGGAATTTATTTTTTGAAATAATTTAAATTTTGGATTGTGGATCTTTTCAACTTCAATATTTGTTATTTATTTATTTGTTCCGATAAGGTCCCTTCAACGAAACAACGAATAAACTTTATATGTTCATTTTCGTAATTTCGATAGGTGATTTTGAAAACCGTGAAGTTTGACACCATTATATATAACTTCCCCCGGGGAACTCGGAACTACCTGGGTTGTGGCCAGTTCACTCAAAGAGTTCATTTTCGTAATTTTCACATGTGATATTGAAAATTGTAAAGTTTGACAGCAATATTACCCATATTCATACGGTGCGGCCAATAACCTTCCAACGGAACATTCCTCGGGGAACCCAGAACCATCCGGGTTGTGGCCAGTTCGTTGAAAATGTCCATTTTCGTAATTTTCACATGTGATTTTGAAAATCGTGAAGTTTGACACCAATATTGCCCCATATTATACGGTGCCGCCAATGTCCCCTCAACGGAACATCCGATTCGGGTTGTGGCCAGTCCGTTTAAAATTTTCATTTTCGTAATTTTTATATGTGATATTGAAAATCGTGAATTCTGACACCAATATTGCCCATATTCATACGGTGCCGCCAATGTCCGCTCAACGGAACATCCCCGGGGGAACTCGGACCAATTCGGATTGTGGCCAGTCCACTCACAATGTCCATTTTCGTGATTTTCATATGTGATTTTGAAAATCGTGAAATTTAACACCAATATTGCCCATATTCATCGTAGCCGCCAATGTCCCTCCAACGGAACATCTTCCGGGGAACCCGGAACCATCCGGGTTCCGGCCAGTCCGTTTAAAATGTCAGTATTCGTAATTTTCACATGTGATTTTGAAAATTGTGAAGTTTGACACCAATATTGGCCATATTGATACGGTGCGGCCAATGTCTTTCCAACGGAACATCCCTCGGGGAACCCTAAACCATCCGGGTCCACTAGAAATGTCAATTTTAATAATTTTCATATGTAATATTGCAAATCGTGAAATTTAACACCAATATTGCCCATATTCATAGGAGTCGCCAATGTCCCTCCAACGGAACATCCCCCGGGAAACCCGGAACCATCCGGGTTCCGGCCAGTACGTTTAAAATGTCAGTTTTCGTAATTTTCATATGTGATTTTGAGAATCGTGAAGTTTGACACCAATATTGCCCATATTCATACGGTGCTGCCAATGTCCCTCCAACGGAACATTCCCCGGGGAACCCGGACCAATCCAGGTTACTATCAATCCAGTTTTTTTTTTGGAAATGCTTACTTTTGGCTTTGAAGATTTTGGCAAATTGGTCATACCAATAAATTAAAACAAATTTTATTTCGAAACGTCAAAATAAGCTGATACTCACCCCCGGTGGGGTTGGCAGTGACTATTTTACCAACCCGTTTTATCAACGACCGGTGTGGGAAGGGTGACTAAACTAAAATAGTAGCGCTGTGGGTGAACAAAATAGTCACTCATTTATGTGCGCACCGGTGGAGATGCTCTCAAAGTAAGATGTCGATGGGGTCAGATGGGGTTAAACTGTTTTGACAAATATTAAACTTACTTTTTAAGTTGATTTAGAAATGTGCAGGAATTGATAGGAAGCAATCATCAGTGTTTTTAAAATAATAAAATCAAAAAAATAAGGTAATTTAGATTAATTTCAATATATTGTTCAAAATGCTAGAGTGTGTATCTTCAAAAAGGAATTTCTAAGCAATGTGGAGTCTTTCAGGAGTCTTATGGAGAAATAAGTACCTTGTAAAAGATAAACCATATTTACTTCACTTGTTAGCTCAAAAAATCGATTCGCGCAGAGGGACCATCCATAAACCACGTGGACCCATTGGGGGGGGAGGGAGATTTCCAATAAAGATTCCACGTGGATTATGGATGGTCGAAAATTTTCATTATTGGTTTGTTTTCAGAGGTCCAAAATAGTCGACACTTTAGATTTTGCACAGCAAGAGCAAAATTATTTGGCAGTGTTGCCATAATTTGGACAAATAAACCAACTGAGCAGTTCTTCCAGATTTCGGTCATTCGATTTTTTTGTATTTTGTAATCCGACTGCAACTTTTTTGGTGCCTTCGGTATGCGCAAAGAAACCATTTTGCATCATTAGTTTGTCCATATAATTTTCTATACAAATTTGGCAGCTGCCCATACAAAAATGATATATGAAAATTCAAAAATCTGTATCTATTGAAGGAATTTTTTGATCGATTTGGTGTCTTGGGGAAAGTTGTAGGTATGGATAAGGACTACACAAAAAAAAATGAAACACGGTAAAAAAAATTTGGTGATTTTTAATTTAACTTTTTGTCACTAAAACTTGATTTGCAAAAAACACACTATTTTTAATTTTTTTTATTTTTTGATATGTTTTAGGGGACATGAAATGACAATTTTTCAGCAATTTCCAGAATGGGCAAAAAATCTTTGACCGAGTTATGAATTTTTGAATCAATACTGATTTTTTCAAAAAATCGAAACATTGGTCGCAACAATTTTTCAACTTTATCTTTCGATGTAAAATCAAAATTGCAATCAAAAAGTACTGCAGTGAAATTTTCATAAAGTGCACCGTTTTCAAGTTATAGCCATTTTAGGTAACTTTTTTGAGAAAAGTCGCAGTTTTCCATTTTTTTAAATTAGTGCACATGTTTGCCCACTTTTGAAAAAAATATTTTTAAAAATCTGAGAAAATTCTCTATATTTTGCTTTTTTGAACTTTGTCGATACGACCTATAGTTGCTGAGATATTGCCATGCAAAGGTTTAAAAACAGGAAAATTGATGTTTTCTAAGTATCACCCAAACAAGCCACCATTTTCTAACGTCTATATCTCAGCAACTCGTGAAATTTTCGGATCTTTCCGAAAAAAAATATTTTCAGTTTTTTTCAAATCAAGACTAACATTTCCAAAGGGCCAAACATACAATATTACGCCTATTTTTTTCTGTGTATCATTTTTTTCAGTGTAGTCCTTATCCATACCTACAACTTTCCCGAAGACACCAAATCGATCAAAATTTTCCTTCAAAAGATACGGATTTTTGAATTTTCATATTTCATTTTTGTATGGACAGCTGCCAAATTTGTGTGGAAAATTATATGGACAATCAAATGACCGAAATCTGAGAGAATTGCTCCCCTATTTTTTAATATTTCTAACAAAAATACTACCGTCATCTGAGGCGAATCTGGACAGATAGGGTTGATTGGAGCAGCAATTTAAGCCATATTTTTTGGTTATTGTTTGAACGGGGTCATCCATAAACCATGTGGACACCCTTGCAGGGGGGGGGGGCGATTAGGATGTTGGCGATTTTCCACGCTCCATATAAAAAATAATATTTTTGTATGGACAGTTGTCCATGACTGGGGGAGGGGCGTTTGAAATTTGCAAAATAGTGTTCACGTGGTTTATGGATGGGCCGAACATACACAAAACAAAAATATGGATACGTCAACTTTCAAAGCTTTCAAATGCATAGCATAGCATTATTGTCTTTGGTTTCAACGAATGTTAAAAAAAAGTAACAACATTTGAAAACGCCTATTATGAATTAAAACCTTGACAAACTAAACCGGTGGCGTGCCTTCCTATCAACGATGATATAAGAAGGACTGATTTTATCACTACTAGCAAAAAAAAAGGGCGCCGAAAAACACGATCGAACCTGTAGAGCAACCGTGAGGCGCCGCTGCCCACAATTGACTACGAACAACGATACAAAAGGAATTAAAAGGAATGAAAATAAAACATGAAAAGTCAAGACTGCGCGTCCCTACTGCCAGCGCACTCGTCAATATTCAAAGCTTTCAAAAGCTTTAAAAATTGCGGTCAGTATTCAGGCTGTCGTTCCGATTTACCCAAGGTAAAGATATCACAGTTTTATATTTTAGACTAACATTTTAGTTGAGCATAATTTACACGCTAAGCCCTTTTCAAATTTAATCTTGATTTTGAAAAAATTAGATTAAGTGGTTATCCCAAGCAGGTGGGAATAACTTTAAAAGTACTAGTTCTGTTATCCTCAAGAGGTCAGGATTTTATTTTGAAACACCCATAACAGCTGCTATTATAATAACACAACAAAATGACAGTGATTTGTTAAAAAAATAAATCTCCTCATAACAGAGAACAAAATGTTCTGATGACTCAACGTTTTTGCAACGGTAAATAATTGGTTTTGATATTGAGTTGTAATTCTTAGCTTATTGTACAATTTTGAAATTAATTCTAATCATAACTTACATGGGTAATTCTCCGCCAACTCACACAGCAGTTGCCCCGACCCCTCTTCGATTTCCGTGAAACTTTGTCCTAAGGGGTAACTTTTGTCCCTGATCACGAATCCGAGGTCCGTTTTTTGATATCTCGTGACGGAGGGGCGGTACGACCCCAGTCCATTTTTTAACATGCGAAAAAAGAGGTGTTTTTCAATAATTTGCAGCCTGAAACGGTGATGAAATAGAAATTTGGTGTCAAAGGGACTTTTATGTAAAATTAGACGCCCAATTTGATGGCGTCCTCAGAATTCCGAAAAAAAACGTATTTTTCATCGAAAAAAACATTAAAAAGTTTTAAAAATTCTCCCATTTTCCGTTACTCGACTGTAAAAATTTTTGGAACATGTCATTTTATGGGGAATTTAATATACTTTTCGAATCTACATTGACCCAGAAGGGTCATTTTTTCATTTAGAACAAAATTTTCCATTTTAAAATTTCGTGTTTTTTCTAACTTTGCAGGGTTATTTTTTAGAGTGTACCAATGTTCTACAAAGTTGTAGAGCAGACAATTACAAAAAAATTTGATATGTAAACATAAGGGGTTTGCTTATAAACATCACGAGTTATAGTGATTGTACGAAAAAAAAGTTTTGAAAAAGTTACTTTTTGCGTTTCTTTTTGTTTCGTCGTCCGTGCCTGTCGCGGGTCCCATTGACACCAAATTTCTATCTCATCACCGTTTCAGGCTGCAAATTATTGAAAAACACCTCTTTTTTTCGCATGTTCAAAAATGGAAGGGGTCGTACCGCCCCTCCGTCACGAGATATCAAAAAACGGACCTCGGATTCGTGATCAGGGACAAAAGTTACCCCTTAGGACAAAGTTCCACGCAAATCGAAGAGGGGTCGGGGCAACTTTTCCCGATTTCGTGTGAGTTGGTAGAGAATTACCCATTAAATAATTAAATATAGACATAACAATGTCCTTGACAAAATTAAAAATGTGGGTTATGAACACTAAGAAAAGTTTTGAAAAAAATTAAAAATTTTCATGGGCAGAATATCAATACTTTAAAAATAAATTTTAAAATTTACAGCTAAAAAAAATTGTTTCAAGACAAAAATCAAGGCAAAAATAATGGTCTTGACTAGAGGTGGGCAAAAAAAGAGCGAGCCGCTCAAAGAGCCGATTCACTGAAAAGAGCGAAAAACCGTGGCTTACAAAAAAAGAACCGCGGTTCTTTTTCAAACTTCGGTCTTTTGAAAGAACCGGCTCAAGATGGTATGTTTTGTTAGAAATATAATTTATAGAATTTCCAAAGAAATAGTATTACATTTTTTTAGAATTGAAATGCAATTTCAAATATTTCAATGTTCATAAAAATTACTTCCAAAAGTAAATGATTTTTTAAACAAAACGAAAAAAACTTTTTACTTTACAACTGATAGTACATTAAAGTATTACCGGAATACAAATTTGATCATTTCAAATTATATAATTTGTAAAATATTACCAAAAATCTACTGAATATTTAAGAAATTGTGGAAAAAATCCTTTTGAACGTTTAAACTTTAGCACTTATGGTTTTCTGGGATATCTTCTCGTTTTCAGTTTGAATTGTTTTTTATCAAATAATTTGTAAAATTCCAATTTGAAATAACTTATAAAATTAGAAGATTCTTAAAAAAACCTTTTTTATCAAAATATTTAAAAAGAGCGAAAGTGCCGTTCAAAAGAGCGGCTCTTTTTAATGAGTGAACGAAAATGAGCGGCTCCTAAAAAAGAGCGGTTTTGCCCACCTCTAGTCATGACAATATTGGACGATTTTTTTCAACAGTTCTATTAAATTAAAAAATATATATATTTTAAATAATTACACATTTGCAACAAAATCTAGCTGGGCCATTCTCCACATACTTTGCAGTTTAGGTCTCTTCGATTTCCGTGAATTTCCGTGAATTTTTGAATCTCTAATCAGGAATGCGAGTTCCAGTTTTTGATATCTTGAGACGAAACCTTCAATGTCGTGAAGAGATAGAAATTAGGTGCCAAAAGAATTTTTATGTTTGTGTTATTGGACGCCTGATTTGGTAGCGTACTCGAAATTCCGAGAAAAAACGTTTTTTTTTGTTCAAAAAATGTTTAAAAATAGTTTTAAACCGCTGTCATTTCCCGTTACTCAACTTTCAAAAATTGAGAGATATGTCATTTTATGGGAAATTCAATGAACTTTTCGAATCCGTCGTAATCCAGAACAACAAAATTCATTTTAAAATTACGTGGATAAATTAACCTAAGAGAAAAGTGTCATGGAAATCGAAGAGGCGTCGGGGCGACTATTTCCCATTTCGTGTGATTTTGCAGAGAATTACCCGACTTTTTTATTTTCATTGAGTACGTCTAGAGAGTTTTCACCTTAAATTTCAACTGATTTGGTACAACCAGTCTTTTGATAACGTGGCATCCGTAAATTAGAAGCGTGTTGCAACTTTTAAGTTTGAAAAGCGTGTTGCAACTTTTAAGTTTGACAGTTCAGTTTGTTTGTGATTCATTCAAATGATGAAATTTCAAACACATCAATTTCAAACTTAATTTAAAAGCGAATGCTTCAAACAAAATCATCAAAGTAATCACAATTTCAATATGGAATTCTAGTAAGCAAGAAGAAACGAAACCTAGCATTTTTTTATAAAGTTTGATTTTTTAATCTTATGTGGTATTAAATTGCTCTTTTTATTCTTATATTGTTTTTTTTTCAAAATGTTCAATCTCAATTTTGTTATAATTTTAATGGTAAAATGCTCATATGCATAATTTGTATATGATTCATTCTAAAACATGTAGCCATTTAACCCCTTATGTCCCCCCACAACTTGGCGTCTGTTGACCTCTGGCTTTAGGAAGCTCTCCTGAGCCACCGCTGCTGCCGGTCACCTTTGATGACCACTTTTAACGCGGTGCGTCGTCGGACGCCCAGTCCTGGGGACCATAACCATTCATCACATCCTACGGTTTATATTGATTTTAGCCCATATTAATGCAGCAGATTGAGGAGCAAGGGGTGAGGGGGAACCAAAACAGATGAACTAAAGCAAACATCCACAAATCGTCACCTGTTTTGTCGGCCGCGCCCCAGCCGTTCGACTTTTAGTCATTTTAATTGGATTATATTCAATTAAAATATGCGGAGCGGGCCAAGATGGTGATCGCTCGGTGGTGATCGCACCAGAAGCAGTTCCCTTCTCTGTGTTTTTTTTTTCGTTTTTAAGTTATTTGGGGGACATTTGTTCGGAAATTTGTATAATCTAATTTAATTTAATTTGTAATTTATTCGCTCGTTTACAGCGGTTTTCCATTTTTTCACCACTTGTCGCACGTCGTCGTTTTGGAAGTTTTATGTTTTTTGATGATTTGCTTTGAAGTTGAGGGGGGAGAACGCATTGTGACGTTAATAAATTAAACCGAGTCCGGCGCAACTGGAACTCACTGACCAAATGAGATAGGTTTTTGTTTATTTAAAGTTGAAATGAGACGAAATGACATAAAGGAAACTGATCGCATTAATTTGAATCTAGTTTGAATACATTTGGTGTGGTCAAGTTGATGTCTATTAAATTATTGAATATATTGGTATTTTGTCTTCTTGTGTTAAAACTTATTTTTCATAAAATCTTATTAAATATTCTGAAAGATTATTTTAAATTCTTTTCAAGATAACAATTTGCCTCTAATTGACAGCATTTCTACACAAAACTCAACAATTAGTCCATCCCTGTGTCATCATTCCGAAATAGTCAAGCTACCCCCTAATTAGTTTGGCAATTACAACTAGCCTCTAATTGATCTCTCTACAAGTGGTCCCCATGTCAAAGTCAGAGCCAATGTCAGCCTTAGGTATGTCACACACGAGCTCAGGCCGCTACTTAGGAGGCCATCATATCGGTTAGGTTAGTTAAATTTCAAATTGTGCCGCCATGCTCGAGTCCGGCCTAGGTCCGGGGTAGGCTCGCAATCGTCCCCTGGAGCACGGGGTCTACCGGTGACGTCAATTGTGGCCATTTTAGACGCAATTAGAAGGGGGGTTTTTGAAATGCGCACCCTGTGACTAGGTTGAGGCAACGTGGCCCGTGACTTGACTCGATAATTGAATAATGAGCTTGGAGAGACACCATTTTTAGGCTGTGGAATGTTGTGTAATTTGTAACTGCTGATTATGCCAAGATTGACAAGATGAAAGTCGTTTGTCAACTGGGGTTGTAGATTAGATTTAAGATTCAGGATTCAAGAGTCAGGTGTCAAGATTCAGAATTCAGAAATAAATAACTTTGAGCTCAGACTTCTTATATCAGAAATCAGGAGTCAAGATTCAGGATTCAGAAGTCAGAAGTCAAAAGTCAAAGTTAGAAGTCAGAAGTCAGAAGTCAGATGTCAGATGTCAGAAGTAAGAAGTCTGAAGTCAGGAGTCAGGAGTCAATATTCAGAGTTCAGAATTCAGAATTCAGGATTCTGGAGTCAAAGCCAGAATAATGATTCAAAATTCCGGAGTCAAGAAGATTCTGGATTCAGAAGTCAGAAGTCAGAAGTCAGAAGTCATAAGTTAGAAGTCATAAGTCAGAAGTCAGAAGTCAGTAGTCAGAAGCCAGAAGTCAGAAGTCAGAAGTCAGAAGTCAGGAGTCAATATTCAGAGTTCAGAATTCAGAATTCAGGATTCTGGAGTCAAAGCCAGAATAATGATTCAAAATTCCGGAGTCAAGAAGATTCTGGATTCAGAAGTCAGAAGTCAGAAGTCAGAAGTCATAAGTTAGAAGTCATAAGTCAGAAGTCAGAAGTCAGTAGTCAGAAGCCAGAAGTCAGAAGTCAGAAGTCAGAAGTCAGAAGTCAGGAGTCAATATTCAGAGTTCAGAATTCAGAATTCAGGATTCTGGAGTCAAAGCCAGAATAATGATTCAAAATTCCGGAGTCAAGAAGATTCTGGATTCAGAAGTCAGAAGTCAGAAGTCAGAAGTCATAAGTTAGAAGTCATAAGTCAGAAGTCAGAAGTCAGTAGTCAGAAGTCAGAAGTCAGAAGTCAGAAGTCAGAAGTCAGAAGTCAGAAGTCAGAAGTCAGGAGTCAATATTCAGAGTTCAGAATTCAGAATTCAGGATTCTGGAGTCAAAGCCAGAATAATGATTCAAAATTCCGGAGTCAAGAGGATTCAGATTCAGAAGTCAGAAGTCATAAGTTAGAAGTCAGAAGTCAGAAATCAGAAGTCAGAAGTCAGAAGTCAGAAGTCAGAAATCAATAGTCAGAAGTCAGAAGTCAGAAGTCAGAAGTTAGAAGTCAGAAGTCAGAAGTCAGAAGTCAGAAGCAGGGTTACCAGGTCAAAATATGAAAAATCTGGTGAAGTATCGATTAAAAATCTGGAAAAATCTGGCAGACGAAAATTTAACAATTTTGAATGACGAAGGGGAGGGAGGATATACATTAATTCAAAAGATTGTAGAGTTAAGATGATTTAACTGATTTTATGGCCTCAAAAATATTTAATTTGAATTTTCTTTAAGAAAAACGCATTTTATTTTTTTATTTTTCAATTAAATTCGTCTATTTTAATCAAAAAGTTGTTCAAAATGAGCATAAAGTGAAAAATCTGGCAAAATCTGTCAAAATCTGGCACAGAGAAGGGTGAATCTTTATTCTGGCAGACACTTGAAAAATCTGGCAACCTGGCAACCCTGCTCAGAAGTTAGAAGTCAGAAGTTAGAAGTCAGAAGTCAGAAGTCAGAAGTTAGAAGTCAGAAGTTTGAAGTCAGGAGTCAGAAGTCAGAAGTCAAATGTCAGAAGTCAGAAGTCAGAAGTCAGAAGTCAGAAGTCAAAAGTCAGAAGTCAGAAGTCAGAAGTTTGAAGTCAGGAGTCAATTTTCAGAGTCCTGAATTCAAATTCATAATTCAGAATTCAGGATTTTGGAGTCAAAGCCAGAATAATGATTCAAAATTCCGGAGTCAAGAGGATTCAGAAGTCAGAAGTCAGAAGTCAGAAGTCAAAAGTCACTAGTCAGAAGTCAGAAGTCAAAAGTTAGAAGTCAGAAGTCAGAAGTCAGGAGTCAGGAGTCATGAGATTCAGAAGACAGTCAAAAGTCAGAAGTCAGAAGTCAGAAGTCAGAAGTCAATAGTCAGAAGTCAGAAGTCAGAAGTCAGAAGTCAGAAGTCAGAAGTCAGAAGTCAGAAGTCAGAAGTCAGAAGTCAGAAGTCAGAAGTCAGAAGTTTGAAGTCAGGAGTCCATTTTCAGAGTCCAGAATTCAAATTCATAATTCAGAATTCAGGATTTTGGAGTCAAAGCCAGAATAATGATTCAAAATTCCAGAGTCAAAAGGATTCAGGATTCAAAAGTAGAAGTCAGAAGTCAAAAGTCACTAGTCAGAAGTCAGAAGTCAAATGTTAGAAGTCATAATTCAGAAGTCAGAAGTCAGGAGTCAGAAGTCAGAAGTCTGAAGTCATAATTCAGAAGTCAGAAGTCAGAAGTCAGGAGTCAATATTCAGAGTTCAGAATTCAGAATTCAGGATTCTGGAGTCAAAGCCAGAATAATGATTCAAAATTCCGGAGTCAAGAAGATTCTGGATTCAGAAGTCAGAAGTCAGAAGTCAGAAGTCATAAGTTAGAAGTCATAAGTCAGAAGTCAGAAGTCAGTAGTCAGAAGCCAGAAGTCAGAAGTCAGAAGTCAGAAGTCAGAAGTCAGGAGTCAATATTCAGAGTTCAGAATTCAGAATTCAGGATTCTGGAGTCAAAGCCAGAATAATGATTCAAAATTCCGGAGTCAAGAAGATTCTGGATTCAGAAGTCAGAAGTCAGAAGTCAGAAGTCATAAGTTAGAAGTCATAAGTCAGAAGTCAGAAGTCAGTAGTCAGAAGTCAGAAGTCAGAAGTCAGAAGTCAGAAGTCAGAAGTCAGAAGTCAGAAGTCAGGAGTCAATATTCAGAGTTCAGAATTCAGAATTCAGGATTCTGGAGTCAAAGCCAGAATAATGATTCAAAATTCCGGAGTCAAGAGGATTCAGATTCAGAAGTCAGAAGTCAGAAGTCATAAGTTAGAAGTCAGAAGTCAGAAATCAGAAGTCAGAAGTCAGAAGTCAGAAATCAATAGTCAGAAGTCAGAAGTCAGAAGTCAGAAGTTAGAAGTCAGAAGTCAGAAGTCAGAAGTCAGAAGCAGGGTTACCAGGTCAAAATATGAAAAATCTGGTGAAGTATCGATTAAAAATCTGGAAAAATCTGGCAGACGAAAATTTAACAATTTTGAATGACGAAGGGGAGGGAGGATATACATTAATTCAAAAGATTGTAGAGTTAAGATGATTTAACTGATTTTATGGCCTCAAAAATATTTAATTTGAATTTTCTTTAAGAAAAACGCATTTTATTTTTTTATTTTTCAATTAAATTCGTCTATTTTAATCAAAAAGTTGTTCAAAATGAGCATAAAGTGAAAAATCTGGCAAAATCTGTCAAAATCTGGCACAGAGAAGGGTGAATCTTTATTCTGGCAGACACTTGAAAAATCTGGCAACCTGGCAACCCTGCTCAGAAGTTAGAAGTCAGAAGTTAGAAGTCAGAAGTCAGAAGTCAGAAGTTAGAAGTCAGAAGTTTGAAGTCAGGAGTCAGAAGTCAGAAGTCAAATGTCAGAAGTCAGAAGTCAGAAGTCAGAAGTCAGAAGTCAAAAGTCAGAAGTCAGAAGTCAGAAGTTTGAAGTCAGGAGTCAATTTTCAGAGTCCTGAATTCAAATTCATAATTCAGAATTCAGGATTTTGGAGTCAAAGCCAGAATAATGATTCAAAATTCCGGAGTCAAGAGGATTCAGGATTCAGAAGTCAGAAGTCAGAAGTCAAAAGTCACTAGTCAGAAGTCAGAAGTCAAAAGTTAGAAGTCAGAAGTCAGAAGTCAGGAGTCAGGAGTCATGAGATTCAGAAGACAGTCAAAAGTCAGAAGTCAGAAGTCAGAAGTCAGAAGTCAATAGTCAGAAGTCAGAAGTCAGAAGTCAGAAGTCAGAAGTCAGAAGTCAGAAGTCAGAAGTCAGAAGTCAGAAGTCAGAAGTCAGAAGTCAGAAGTTTGAAGTCAGGAGTCAATTTTCAGAGTCCAGAATTCAAATTCATAATTCAGAATTCAGGATTTTGGAGTCAAAGCCAGAATAATGATTCAAAATTCCAGAGTCAAAAGGATTCAGGATTCAAAAGTAGAAGTCAGAAGTCAAAAGTCACTAGTCAGAAGTCAGAAGTCAAATGTTAGAAGTCATAATTCAGAAGTCAGAAGTCAGGAGTCAGAAGTCAGAAGTCTGAAGTCATAATTCAGAAGTCAGAAGTCAGAAGTCAGAAGTCAGAAGACAGAAGTCAGAAGTTAGGAGTCAGAAGTCAGAAGTCAGGATTCAGAGTTCAGTTCAGAATTTTGAGTTTGAATTAAAGTTTAAACTAATAAGCAAACAGATCATGACACATCTCCTCAAACTGTTCGGAGAATCCGCATCCTCCACTGAAAACACCCATGAAAACGTCTTAATGTGTAATTAATTGAAATCAATTAATTACCTGCTTTACCGCTCTTTTCATTGCATTCATAGACTTGGGTGATATAAAATCACTCCGAACCATAAAAGGTGACGATGATCCGCAGTCAGAGCATGGTCAACCATTACCAACGACGACCTGTACCCGGGACCAAGGTAATTAAATCCGGATCTTCACCTCTACCTGCACCGTGAACGTCTTTATTGAAGAGCATCAAGACGGGGTTGATGTCAACCACGCCGTGTCAGAGCATGAGCTGTCTTGTGGGGTGATTGAGCCGGTGGAAATTAATGGCACCCCATATGTCACCATTAGTTTCGTTACTGACACGGTGGAATATGAGGGTGGTAAGTCCTCCGGCGGAGAAATCACACAAAAAGGTGGAATCCGGTAGGGAAGCTTATCGCGCTTACGTCTCGGGAATTTCTCATTGACAATTTCGAGAAGAGAAAGAGAAGTGATGTCAGAATCGAATCAATCAAACGGGAGCTTGCATTGCATTGAAACCGAATTATGATGGGTACGATTCCTGTCAATCCAGAGGTTGTGTGTTCAATTCCCGTGCCAGAACAGCATTTTTTTTATATTTCTGCTGCACCAAATCTAGTAAAAGTGCCAGATAAAATCTCAAACCCGAACTCGCTACCTCTCAAAAAATTCCAGGAAGCTCCAAGTGAAATCCCACCAAAGAACCCCCCTGCTGAAATTTCCAACGAATCGGTTCAAGTTCCTCAATTGGGCGCGCTCCGACTAAACGGTATTTAAACAAGATCTCACCTCCTCGTCGTCGTCTAATCTCACAGCCCAGTCGACTCCCCTCGAGACTTCAAGCGGTCCACTTTTACGACCACTGGGTGCTGAAGAAGCTTTTGAGCTAATCAGAGGTGACAAGCTTGTGTCTGAAAATCGCTCAATGGTTGGTAGTTGGTACCTCGGGCTCACCTCCGACTATTACTAATTAAAATCTCGTTTTGAGTCTTCGGGTGTGTTTCGTTTACGGCGTTAACCCTCGGAAGTTCGAAACTGACTTTTGAGGCTTTCTTGGAGATTCATTCGAAATTCCTTAAAAAGCTAGTCAGTTGAGAGTTCAACTGCGCCTAATCCCCCAGGTTTCGTTGGAAAACTTCAACCGTTTCGGACCCCCTTCACGTGACGTACCAATTCTCTTCGAGGTATCGAGTTACAAAGCCCCGAAAAAAACCAACTCTCGACTACTGACTGTGAAAAGGGTGTTCTAGAGGGAGAGAGAACTGGACTCGTGTGTCAGAAAAGTGTCAAACTGCAAAAGGTCTGGCGGCCCCGTATTCCGGGTGATGGCAGGTAGATCGATTCTGAGAGATTTTTTTTCTCCCGTCTAATCTTCAGATGTCGTTACACTGTTGAGCTTTTCGATTCAAGATCATGCTGTGATCTGATTTTGTGCTGCTTCGGCGTTCCTTGGTACCCAAACCGCCACCGCCGGGGGTTTCGTCTTGAGCCACGTCCTAGCGTTAGGGTTCACGATCGTGTGAAGTTTGGATTAGGGTTTTGGCGTTTTTTGTTGTTGATGGGATTTGCTTGGTACGACCAGTAGCGCATGATTAGCGTGAATTGGCTGGATCAACCTTGAGATAATTTGGTGGACTGAGTTGAAGAATGAATTTTGATTCTTAGACATTTTAACAATATTGAAATAGTTACCTTATAGCAGAGCAGATTAAACTTTTAATTTTAACCAAACAAAGATTCCAAATATCAATTTAAAGTAAATTTCATTTTAGCACAAAAAATATTGTGTGTTATTGACAAATCAAATTACAATTTTAAACAAGATCAAAATCCAAACAGTGCTAAAAAGTAATGTTGAAAAATTTAAAATTTGAATTATCAGTACTCAAATGAGTGCTATAAAAGTCATTTTGCAATTCCGTCGTGAAACTACTTACTTTTCCTGTCATTCTTGAACGACGAAAACGCCTACTTTTCTGTACCAAAAATAACAGAATCGAAAAGCAACACTTTTCACTATAAATGCTGAAAAGTTCTACTTTTCAGCACTGAAATGGGTGCTTAAAAGTTGAACTTTTCAGCACCTGTTTCGAAAAGCAACATTTTTCAACAATTTTTAGGTTTAATTGATTTATTGACAAAATAAATGAAAATTTTACTTAAAATTTCACTCAATGGGTGTTTTTTGGAATTGCAAAAAATGTTGGATGGAACTCGTTGAAAACACTCTTCGTATTTATCCAACTCGGTGAACCTCGTTGGATAAATGTACGACACGTGCTGAAAAAATCTTCTTTTTGCAACTTGTTGCATAAACTACTATTTTGCAATTCCGTTGTGAAACTCGCATGACGAAAAGGCCTACTTTTCTCTACCAAAAATATGTTTTTCGAAAAGTGATACTTTTCGATACAAGTGCCGAAAAGGTCTACTTTTCAGCACTGAAATGGGTGCTAAAAAATGAACTTTTCCGTACTTGTGTTCAAATATTATTCTTTTCTATATTGTTTTTTTTATTTTATCAGTGAATTGACTAAACACATAGACAACTTACTTAAAATTCAATTCAAAGGGTGTTATCCGGAATTGCAAAAATTGTTGTATGGAACTTGCTTTAAAATTTGATTTTATCAGCACTCGGTTAACTTCGTTCGATAAATGTACAACTTGTGTTGAAAAAATCTACTATTTCAGCACTGTTTTTTTTTTGTATTTCATCGCAACAGAATTACAGTAAAAGTAAGTACACAGAAAAAATATGTAAATTTACACAGCCGGTAATTTTTGTTTCTTAGGTAAAATCAATCAATGTAATGTTGAAATATGATGTAAATAGCAAAAATTCATAGAAATTACTCCAATGTAAATATAAATATTCAATTCCAGTCCAGCGTAATTCCACTACGCCGTCGATGAGAAAGCTACCCCTACCTGTGAAACATCTTTTTACAATAAGAATTGCCTTTTGCTGTCCGCTTTAGTAATTTTTAAATAGAACATAGGCCAACTACAGAATATAGCGATATTATTAAAAATTACCATTTATCTTCAGAATATTTTTTTTCGAAAAACGATCAAATCATTAACGCTACAAAAATCGCTACAAAAATCCAGTTTTGCCAGTTTGATTTTTAAAAACTTTTGTTCTTCTACACATTGCCACAAATTAAAAAACGAATCTTTTGACGTCTCAAATTGACGTCTCAAATTGATAACAGTTAAATTGTTAGCAAATTAACATGCTATTTCATGCATTGCTCCTCTTGCTCCAACGGATTGTTTGTCTTGCCCCTACGGGTTGTTTGTCTGGCCCCACTAGTTGAGTAGACCGTATTGGAAATCAATTATTTTAAAATCTATTTTTATCTTAAAAAAACTAACTTAATCCACAAATGTGGTTGGTGCCTTCCTCACTTTTTATCAACATTTGGTGATATGATGGGTTTGGACACATCATCATCTATTTCTCAATAAAAAAAATTACACAAATGTCACTTAAGCGGTCAAAATTTGAAACTGAGCGTTGCCAGATCTTCAATGTTTTGTATTCATTTGAAAGGTCTTTTGATTACCTAACCAACGATGGGTCGGATAATGGATCCGTACATAGTTTACATACATTTAAGTGAGATCCGGCTTCAAAACTGTACATAAATATCACTTAAGTGGTCATATCTCGAGACAGGGTTGCCAGATCTTCAATGATTTGGACTTATTGGAAAGATCTTTTGATTATCTAACCAACGATGGGTCGGATGATGGATCCGGACATAGTTTACATACATTTAAGTGAGATCCGGCTTCAAAAATGTACATAAATATCACTTAAGTGGTCATATCTCGAGACAGGGTTGCCAGATCTTCAATGTTTTGGACTTATTGGAAAGGTCTTTCGATTACCTAACCAACGATGGGTCGGATGATGGATCCGGACATAGTTTACATACATTTAAGTGAGATCCGGCTTCAAAACTGTACATAAATATCACTTAAGTGGTCATATCTCGAGACAGGGTTGCCAGATCTTCAATGTTTTGGACTTATTGGAAAGATCTTTTGATTATCTAACCAACGATGGGTCGGATGATGGATCCGGACATAGTTTACATACATTTAAGTGAGATCCGGCTTCAAAAATGTACATAAATATCACTAAAGTGGTCATATCTCGAGGCAGGGTTGCCAGATCTTCAATGTTTTGGTCTCATTGGAGAGGTCTTTTGATTACCTAACCAACGATGGGTCGGATAATGGATCTGGACATAGTTTACATACATTTAAGTTAGATCCGGCTTCAAAAAAGATCATAATTATCACTTAAGTGGTCATAATTTGAGACAGGGTTGCCAGATCTACAATATTTTGTACTAATTTAAAAGGTCTTTTGTTAACCTTACCAACGATGGGTCGGATAATGGATCCGGACATAGTTTACATACATTTAAGTGAGATCCGGCTTCAAAAATGTACATATATATCACTTAAGTGGTCATATCTCGAGACAGGATGGCCAGATCTTCAATGTGTTAGACTCATTGGAAAGGTCTTTCGATTACCTAACCAACAATGGGTCGGATGATGGATCCGGACATAGTTTACATACATTTAAGTGAGATCCGGCTTCCAAAAAGATCATAATTATCACTTAAGTGGTCATAATTTGAGACAGGGTTGCCAGATCTACAATATTTTGTACTCATTTGAAAGGTCTTTTGATAACCTAACCAACGATGGGTCGGATAATGGATCCGTACATAGTTTACATACATTTAAGTGAGATCCGGCTTCAAAAATGTACTTAAATATCACTTAAGTGGTCATATCTCGAGACAGGGTTGCCAGATCTTCAATGTTTTGGACTCATTGGAAAGATCTTTCAATTACCTTACCAACGATGGGTCGGATGATGGATCCGGACATAGTTTACATACATTTAAGTGAGATCCGGCTTCAAAAATGTACATAAATTTCACTTCAGTGGTCATATCTCGAGACAGGGTTGCCAGATCTTCAATTCGTTGGACTCATTGGAAAGGTCTTTCGATTACCTAACCAACGATGGGTTGGGTGTTGAATCCGGACATAGTTTTCTTATAGATAAGTGAGATCCGGCATCAAAATTCCAGCACTCGATTCGCAACTCTGACACTTTTTTATACGTAACTTTTGAACTACTTATCGGATCTTCAAACAATTCAATAGTGCAGTATGGGGCACCAAACCGAATCGAATGCAACTTGTTTGACTCAAATCGGATCAGCCAGTGCCGAGAAAACTTGGCAAGAATTTTGAGTACCAACGGGAATACGCACACTCATACACACACACACACAGACATTTGTTCAGTTTTCGATTCTGAGTCGATAGGTATACATGAATATAGGTCTTTGACCTGTTATTCAAAAGTTCATTTTTAGAGCAGGATTATAGCCTTACCTCAGTGAGGAAGGCAAAAACAACAAGATTTTTTGAAACTTGTTCTATCCAAGTCTTAGTCATGATCTGGAATATGATGATTATCAAAAAATCCGACAAATTTTAAACGTGTTTGATGGGTTTTAAAGAGCATTTGCTTATTACACTTGCCCCACTTTCCCCTAAATTTTCAATGAATCTAATGTAAATATACATCATTTATCATAATTCCTTTTAATACATAATAAATGATGTAAACTTACAGGAATATTTTTTTCTGTGTATAGTAATTCTCTCCGAATCCAGCAAATGGATTTCATTTGTATTTTTTGACCTGGCTCAAACTTTTTATTGGGCCTTCCGTTTGACCAAAGAAGTCATTTTGTGGCATTTGTCGTGAAAATACGTATTAACATTCCAATTACCATGTTGGGAAGAACAACGAATCGTGAAATCGTTTGGAGATGAGTTTTTGACAGTTGTGATAGTGTTTCGAATTTCTTTTAGAAAGAGCTGTCGTTTGACAGTATAACATGAAATTCATGACCGTAGAGAAGTTCTCTAGAATTTCTTTAAAAAGAGTTTATTTTAACTTTTGTATTTTTTGTAACAAACATTGATTCCTTATGTAACCTTTGTGCATTATTAGTTTTTAGTGCCATGTATCTTGAAAAGTGATTATATAATCGATTCGGTGTCATTTCCGTTAAAAAAATATTTTCGGATTTTTAAAATCACGACTTTTGTTTCAAAAGGGTTTGAATCATATTATTTGACCTTATAAAAATATCACTGTCAAAACCGATTTTTTGTAGTAAAAAGTTTTTTAAAAATTGGTAATTTTTAGAGTGATTTTTTTGTGAGAAGTCTTTATCTCTATGCCAGAGACACCAAATCAGTTAGAATAAGCTTTCTTGATACACAGATTTTCGAATTTTTTCTTTGGACTTTTTAATGGACAGCCCTATATTTGTATAAAGACTAGTATGAAGAAAGTAATGATGCAAAATGGCTTATTAGGACATAAGGAATCGATGAACAAAGCTACATTCAAATAAGAAAAATATAATGAAAAGTTAATTTATAATTTTAGAGAATTGCTCATTTTCTTCAACTGTCATACATTTTATTTGCATTTTTCATCAGTTTCTTAAACAATTGTTATTGAAAAAATCTCTGTCCTTTCACATTGTTGCGATATGTTTACCACATGACTCACACCTCAACGCAGCAGATGTTTAATGAGGGCAAGATGACTGACGTACTACTGCTTCCTGGATTTTCGTAAACAATCCAATTTTCTGTTCGTTTCCCTTTATTTTGCCTAACGGATCCAGAAGCGTTGATTTTCGTGACTGCTGCTGCTGCTCATCATTACGTTCAAGAACTCTCCCGAACATCCTTTTTTGAGGCATTTCTTGCTTGGGAACTTACGGCAATGACAAAGATGCCTGGAAGATGATTTCCAAAGGTTCATTGTCTTTCCGACGGCTTTGTTTTGAGTACGCTTAGTTTTGTGGCTTTTCCACTTTTCGGAAACCTCCGGGTGAGTCCGATCTGGAAGCATTTGTATAAACACATAAGCAATTAGGAGGGGTCCAAACGCAATTAGACCTGCCCGAAATTGGCTTCGAGAACAAAAGGGAACAAACCGTGTCTTTCTTTTGATTTTAAGGGGTGTGATTTCCTACAGGTGCGCTGAAGAGGATTGGAGTTTTGGTTTCGACCTAACCACAAATACTTGCAGTGCAATCCCAGGGCACTCCGAGAGTGAGAGAAAGGAAACGGCAGTTCAGAAACGCTTTTTCTCACACTTTTGTGCACGAAGCTATAATTTCGGGGTTTCAACCCGGGTTCCATCTCGACCGGATTACACAAAGTGTTGTTGTTTTTCGGCATTTGCGGCTAATTTGGAGGAGCTTTGGTGGACAATAATTGGTTACCTTCATTTCTGGGCGTCTAATACCAAGGTTCGTGTCAAAAAGACCCACCAGAAGTCGATTAATACACCAAACAGCAGTGCGGTGACTTCTGTGGAGACTTGCTTAGGAGGTGACGAACCCAGGTGTGTGTGGTAGGACCACCAACGGAATGACCACGACATTCGTGTTTTCACATTGTATTTGAAATGCACTTGAGTTTTTTTTATAATGATTATAGTTTTGAAGTTATCCGCAACATAATAAGACACTTCGACAAGATAATCGCTCTGAGACAAAAGAATATTGTTATTAGCCATATTGAGTAATGCATAATTTTTAAAATTACCTAAATTCAAATTAAAATAAAATCCTCTCAATTTCTGACTCATAGCCAACTTCCCAGAAGAAGCTCATCAGAACCTAATTTCATCCTCCCCAATCGGTCGTCCTCTAAATTCCGTTGAAGATTCGTGATCAAGCAGCAACTAGCGGCGGTTACGCTTCCGTGAATAATCACGATGACTGCTACCGTTCGCCGCCAATTTCCGTCTCGATGCCGCCATGTTTTCCCAGAAACGCCTTTCAGCAAAATCGCAACCGCAATTCCTCAAACCTGCTCATTAGAGACGTCCATTTTGACCTCAATTAGCCAGTTCTGCCTCTGCCGATATCGCGCGAGGAATCAATCAAAGAGCGGAGGGGGCTGGATCGATTTCCGTCCCGGGCGCCATCATTCCGTCACAAGCCACTTATGACAGCAAATTATAGCGCGAAAGGCGAAAACTGTACCCCGTGTTGTCGTGAACCGGCTTCTCTATACCGTAGGCCCCAAGAGCAAGCATATAATTTTAATCCTTCTCAGTCGGAGGCAAATTTGCCACGGAGGCACCAGCATCAACCGGTCAGAGCTCCAGAGAAGAACACGGAATGTCAATTTGTATGAAAGTATCTAGAGTAAAATACTTTTCGAGCAAAATGTTGAAAGAGTCATTAATAATTTATTATTTAAATGTTTAAAAATATCGATTTCATATCTTCACATCTTTCCGTGCAGAATTTCCCAGTTCATATGTAGATCCGTAACCCCGTAGCCAAGCCCTGTCAGGTCGTGGTTCTGTGAATTTCTGCGGGTGCTGCTGTTCGCTGTAGATGCTGGACCGGATTTAGCTCAGCCTGGAAGAGCCTCGGCCTCCTGTTTGGCAGCACAATACGGGTATCACGTCAGAATCGGCGCCGCCCGCCATGAATAACATGCAGATAATTGCAATTCGCTACCGTTTTTCAGCGAGTGCATTCGGCTGAAAAAAGGACTGGGAGGCAACGCTGAGCGGTTTAGGGCACTCTAGTTGGGGTTTTGGAGAGGTTTTTGATTCTTCACTAGTTTCCAATGGGTAATTCTCCACCAACTCACACAGCAGTTGCCCCGACCCCTCTTCGTTTTGCGTAAAACTTAGCTCTAAGGGGTAACTTTTGTCCCAGATCAGGAATCTAAGGTCCAATTTTTGATATCTCGTGACGGAGGGGCAGTACGACCGCCTTCATTTTTGAACATGCGAAAAAAAGAGGTGTTTTCCAATGATTTGCAGCCTGAAACGGTGATGAGATAGAAATTTTGTGTCAAAGGGACTTTTATGTAAAATTGAACGCCCAATTTGATGGCGTACTCAAAATTTAAATTTTTAATCATTTTAAATCAATTTAAAAATGAAAAAAATTGTTCTTAATGAAAAAAATACCCTTCTAAATTACTAATTACCCTTCTAAAAAAGATCATTTAGCTTGCATGCCCGAGCAGGGGTAAATTACATGGGAATACCAAATTTTGGTATTACTCGGGCAAATAACAGAGACCGAAATGTGCCCTTGATTGCCCAGTAATAGATGGTACAATACCATGAAATCATACCAAAGTCTTGTTTGTGGAAGGGCACAACAATGCCAAACAATTTTATTCCAAGGGTAAAATAATACCTCAAAATAATTTCCATTTCAATATCCATAATACCATTTCAATACCAAGTTGAGCTCTTCTGGATTTTTGAACATTGCTTGAATACCAAAACTTGGTATTGCCATGGTTTTATTTTCAGGTATTCCCGCGCACTTGGATAATCAGATTTTGGTATTCCTGTGGTCTTCCACATACATGATTTTGGTTTGATTTCATGGTATTTTACCATCCATTACTGGGCAACCAAGAGCACATTTTGGTCGCTGGTATTTACATAAGTAATACCAAAATTTGATATTTTTATACCATTTTTAAGGCAGCAGTTGCAGTTAGTGAAAAAACGGAAACGATCTATATGCAACAGCCAAATCTACTCACCTGATGATTCCATGTTGTTCTTAGTGATATTCTTCACCACATCGAATTCATTTGTCATTGATAAACGGCCTGTGCTTGAAGTTTTAAAGATTCTGAAAAATAACAAGATTGAAAAATAAGGATTGAAATTCACTAAAATTCAATAATCTGTTGATTAACTCGTTTTTCAAAGTATTTGGATACCCGAGCAGACGGAAATAACTTGGGAATAACATTTTTGTTATTTGAAAATACTAAGTCAATAACATTTTATGTTATTTATAACAAGTTTTGTTATTCTCCGTTATGATTTTTTTGTTATTGGATTGTTATTATAATAACAGACTAATACCATTTTTAATTATTCTTCGAACAAATCTTTGTTATTATTTTTTGTTATTTTAAAAACTAATCCGATCATCCCAATAACAGTTGGCGGTATTCTTCCATAACAAAAAATGTTATTCCCAAGTTGTTCTGGCTTTCAATCAATATCAGACCAATAACTTATTTTGTTATGATAACGTATACTGTTATTGAACTCTTATGCAAAAAATGATTTTTCAAAAATATTCCATAACACTTTCGGTTATTTTAACAGTTTCTGTTATTGAAATGTCATGAATTTAGTTATTACCGTCTGTTCGGGTATCTCAACTAAGAGAAATTTCTACGTTTAAAAAAAAATCTTAGATGGTATATCAAAAAAATATTAAAATCAGCTTTTACATTTTTGGGTTTCAAGTCAAATAAAAATTAATTATCGCGTCAAAATTTATAAAACAATTTCCGTAGTTTCAGAGGAATTTGATGAAACCTTTCAATACCAAAATAACACCAAAATGTGGCATCCTGACTTTGAAAATTTTTCACAATTTTAAGTAATTTCTTCAGGGGGTATATCAAAAATGTTTAAAATCAAGTTTTAAATTTCCAGTTTTCAATGAAAGCATTCGCTTTGAGACATCTAGAGGGTGACGATTCTCAAGATTTTCAATTTCCTGGGAATCGAGAGTTGAATTTTGCAATTTCCCGGGAATTCCCGGGACCCGGGAGTTTTTCTTAACTATGCCAATAGTGCCAATCATTTATAAAGAAAAGTAATTAATGTGTTTCTTTTCAATGAATTTAGATAGAATTAATTTACACTTATTCAATATAACGTTAATTACTAGCCTCGTTATTTTCGGGAACTGTCTACCTTTAATTTTTTCCTGAATCTTCAAATACAAGATCGCTTCTTGATTTTTTTTTGGACTCATAATTGTAGTTTAAAATGTTTACGAATCTTAATTCGCACTAAGTAATTTTTCAAAAGTTGCACAAACTTGTTTATAGATTTTTGTGATGTAAAAAAAAGCTAATATATAATTTTCCAGTATCGGGATTTTTGCAATATGAAAAATAACGACTCAAAACAACAATTTAAAATTGTTTTTTTTCCTTTTTAATGTCAACTGTAAATATTAATTGACGAAATAGTTATTAGGAAAATCCGAATGTTCAAATGTGGCGGATCTTAACTTTATAAAGATTGCCAGAGTTTTTTTTAATTAAAAATGAGGTTGATGCGAAACACAAAACAACTTATTGACATCGAAAAAGAAACCTTAGCATTACCAAAAAAAAACTAGATTTTGAGGATTGCTATGCTCGAGAGAGGATAGGTAAATTGTACTTATCTTGAAAAGGCTTTTCCTCTTTGAAATAATAATTAGAAAGAATAACTATGTATAAGTATGCTTAAGTTAAAATTTAAACTTTCTGAATAAGAAGATTAGAGATGCATTGGTTTATTCAAACTTGAACACCGAATATTAAATTTAACATCCAATGACAAAAACAATTTCGAATTAGTTGATTAGCTGATTAGTTTATATAATTTTGCTTCGATATTCATAAGCTTAAAATTTCCCGGGAGTCTCGACCAAATTTCCCGGGAATCAAGAGGTCCAAAAATGGTCGATTTCCCGGGAATTCCCACTCGTCACCCTCTAGAGACATCATTTTAGCGCAAAATTACACAGCAAAAAATCCGATGGTAAAATCGCATGCAAAAGCATGCACATCACCTTCGTCAAAAAAAGACACTTAATATTACACGCTGCATGTACAATTTTTGTAAACACAAAAAAAGTTGCAACCAACGGGACTCAAACCCAGCACCAACAGTAAGGACTGGTGCCTTAGCCTGCTCGGCCATCAGACCGATGAAAAATGGAAAGGATAAACGTATATGTGAGCTTGATATTTCGGTCAAGTAGGTTTCCCATACTGATGGGCTACATATTTCAGGGTGTAATATTACACAGAATTTCATAAAATAATGCAAAATTTATTTTACACCCAGGCCTTTTACACGCAGCTGGATTACTACTTTATTTGCTGTGTAATTATTTTGTTAAAATTGGTCAAAATTTTCCCATAGTTTCAGAGGAATTTTATAAAATACTGTTATACCAAAAGAATACCAATATGTGGTGTTTGACCATTTACAAATTCTGCAATTTTGCAATATCAAAACAATACCTTAAATTGGTATGATACCACATTTTGCTCTTGCATAATCCTTAAGACAAATTTTAAAGGGTCCAGGAATACCAAAATTTGGTATTGATACCAGAGAAAGGTATTATTATGCATTTCCCTTGTTATTTACCCATTCGCGGGTGTACCATATAATTACAGTCATCGAATCATTTATGATCAAATTTTATTAAAATTCGAAATATTTCAACGCACGATTTTTTGGTTCTACTTGAAGCTACAATCTTTTGTACAACCTTATGATTCCTGTTCGGGGCTGGCCGATTATGGGTAGTGGACTGTACTTCGGGTTGTGGCGGATTTGCAGCGGGACCGCAGGAGCGAGTAAAAACAGTGGAACTTTGGATTTTCTTGTATTATTTTCTCCTTCTTCTTCCTCTCCTACTTCTCACTACACTGCACTTCTTCTTCACTTCCGATCTTTTTTCTGTTGCGACTGTTGCGTGTTGCCTCGTTGGCGGTTGGACGTGGGGACAAATCCGCGGTGGGGACAAATCGCGGTTCGTGGATGACGTTTCTGACGTTTAACCGTCAGTTGACACGGTGGGCGCCGGGATGTGTGCACGGCAGGGTTTCCTCTTTGGTGATACCGAACAATTCCAGATCATCACCATTTCATTCTGCAAATAATTAAAAAAAAACACGGTTTTTTCTTATGTTCAAAAATAAAAGGGGTCGTACCGCCCATCCGTCACGAGATATCGAAAAACGGATCTCGGATTCGTGATCAGGAACCAAAATTACCTCTTAGGAAAAAGTTTCACGCAATTCGAAGAGGGGTCGGGGCAACTTTTCCGATTTGGTGCGAGTTTCGATATTTGGTTTTGGTGCAAGTAATCAAAACAACACAAAATTCTAATAAAAAAAAGATCAATGGTATTGAAAATGCAAAAAAAAACATGACAAATTCATCACTACAGATAAGAAATCGCTCTCAGAGTGTTCTGTAGGTTTGCTCATATCAGATAACTAATTTTAAAGTGTGAGTTCGAAATCCACCTGATAAAAGTAGTTCTTTTTTGTCCATATTCATTATTCAATTTCAAAGTTCTCATTGAGACCGACTGGGACCAGTAAATCACTTTTAACCTAACCATCGTAATCCATACCCAACCACCTGATAAAAAAACGCGTGATCCTGACTGCTGCTCAGATTTCTCCAAATTGAGCCGTCTCCACCAAAACCAATTAATCACACCCATCCAGCGCACTGCAACCTTGCAATTGACTTCTTCGGTAAGTTATGAGTTTACTTGAACGAAGCGAGAGCATTTTGCCTCTCAACAACTTTATTGATTTTGCTTACCAGGAATTTGTTTTTGCAGGCGCCTCATTCCAGCACCCCACCAATCTGTACCAGTGCGCTGTGATTAAGTTTCTGTTTGTTTCACCACAAAGTTCAAACAAACCGTTGATTATAAAGTTTTGAAAAGTTGCTGGCCCGAGCTGGCTATCGCGCAACTGCTGCTGCAGCTGGTGATTATAGCAATTAGCTATAATTTCTTGGCTTGCGAGAAAACGATATCGAAGAAACACCCAGTCCGGAGGTAGTTCTGATCGGTTGATCGACGCAAAAGGTCGATCCCGCTGCCGGTTGTTCGACGCGGTCGATATTGATTTACACAATTTCGAATATCGCACTTGAGTTTTCAGGTTTTCAGGTTCACCAGCAGCAGGTCTCCCTTTCAGTGCAAACTCCAAACAGGCTGGGATTAAGCGGGGCAAGATTTATGACTTCCTTCTTAAATTATTGAAACACACCGGCTAATCTGATAACGGCGATGATGGAGAGCCTCAACTTCTTGGCTTGGCTGCAGGAGTAGCAGCAGGTTCTGCACGACTTGGAGTTGAATATCGCGCAAGCCCGGTTAGGCGTAGGTAGGTACCGATAGGGGTGCTTCGAGGGCACGTTTCGGCGTGGATTACCCCCACCGCGGTGGGAAACTGCTGCTGCTGGGAACTGCCGGTGCTGTAGGTTATAGGATGGAGCAAAGGAGTTACTTTCTTTGGAAATGTGTTAGGATTGTTGAAAACGGTGTAAAAAAATACATGTTTTTAGATATATATTTTTGTGATATTTACAGTATATCTTAAAAAAACAAAAGTACATGATTTCATATAGTTTATTTAACTATCTTTTTATTCACGAAAACAATTGAAGTGCTGCTAACAAATGTTTCTCAACATTATTGTGCTTTTTGAAAAAAATACAAAAAATCATTTTTTCAACCAATTTTTGAAGCATTGAAAAGAAGAACTCTTAATTTTTTGTCTCAGACTATGCTTCTGCGCATTTTTTTACAATTTAAATGATAATGTTGCAATTTTATAGCAGAAAAAGTGAAAAACATGCAAAAAATTAATGAATTTACCAAAAACAAAGATAAAATAAACAGGATAAATGCAAATTAATACACTTAAAAATAAAACAAGAAAAAAGAGAGATGTGCAGTAGAGGGTTAAACCTCCAAGACCAACATTACCTTTAATCTGGCATCGATCTTTAAATAGCAAAAATAAAATAAAAATCAAACAAATTTTGATTCATTGCAAGCATTGGGAAAGAAAACCTTTGACTATTAAGAAATCTTAGTTTTGATGATTTTAATTGTTTCATATGAGGTTAGAGGACCCGGATTTCGCCCTGCTCCAGTTCCAGTTTTCACCCAAGTGCTGGATCTAATCTATAGCCAACTAACTTCGAAATATAAAACCTACTGTGCTTAGAATTATTAACCTAGTTCCGGTCCTCGATTACCATAAAACTTATCGAATCGCAGGGAACAGTTCTAGGAATTACATTCAGAACATTCTAGATTATTGTTGAAGATAAACGAATTATGTCTTTTAATATTTTTTAAGGCCTTTGCAAAAAAATTTCAAACTTTATGTTGCCACCCCCCATAAACACATGTTTTCAAAAAACTTCAAAATTTCAATGAAGGTTAAAAGTTTAATCGACTGAAAACAATTTGAAATCCATTTTCCTTTTCGATCGATCAAATAAAATTATAATTTTAAAGAAATTCAAATGTACAGTACCGCAAAAAAAAAATGTTTTACCAAATTTTAGCAAGTTTAGCAATGATTAGTTTTCAAAATATCTAAGTAATCACAAAATATTTTGAAAACTAATCATTGCTAAACAACTGGGCAGGTGTAAAATACATTTTAAAGACTTCCTTGAAATATTTCAAAGAAAATTTTAAAGAAAATTGTCCAAGGAAATTGATAAAAACAAAATTTTAACACTTAAATGCCCCCTAATATTTCAAAAGGGCCAAACATTCAATATTACGCAATTTTAAAATGTTAGTCTTGGCTTAAATTTTTTTTTTCGAGAAGATTGGAAAATTTCACGAATGTTTCATATTTTAACATTGTCAATCGGACCATTAGTTGCTGAGATATCGATATTAGAAAATTGTGGATTGTTTGGGAGAGACTTAGAAAACATCAATTTTCCTGTTATTTAACATTTGCATGGCAATATCTCAGCAACTAAGGGTCGTATCATCAAAGTTCAAGAAAGCAAAATACAGTCGACACTCTGGTTGTCAATATCCAAGGGACCGTCGAGGAAAAGAATCATCAGTTTACAGAACGATGCAAAATGAAGACTCGATTGAAAATATTTTTTCTTGATACCCAGCTATGGGAAAGAAACATGGCAACGTCCATCAAACAAAAACAAACTAATGTCAAACACCCTTCAAAGCTTCGTTTCGCCAAGAAAAATGTCTATGCAAGCCATGAGAAAGTGAAATTATTGACAACCGGAAGAGATTTTTAAAGCAAACAGAATCCAAGGGACCGTCGAAGAAGAGATCCTTCAAGCAAGGGAAAATATCGAGGAATGAAAAAAGAAATGTAATTATTATAAGAAAGTTCAATAAAGACATATTTAATTTCAAAAAAAAAAATCGAGGAATGAAGATAATTGAAGTATGCAGATTGAAGGGACTGAAGAATTCATCGATAGATGGAGAATTATTGAAATCGAGAAGATCGACAGCCAGAGAGTCGACTGTATAGAGAATTTTATAAGCTTTTCAAAAAATTTTTTTTTTCAGTGGTGGGCAAACATGTGCACTAATTAAAAAAAATAAAACTGCGAATGTATTTGAAAAAGTTACCTAAAAATGGTTTTAACTTGAAAACGGTGCACTTTATCAAAATTTCACTAAAGTACCTTTGGATTGCAAATTTGATTTTACATTGAAAAATGAAGTTGAAATTTTTTTGCGACCAATATTTCGATTTTTGGGAACAAACTATATTGCATAACTCGGTCAAAGATTTTTTGCACATCTCGGAAATTTCTGAAAAGTTGGCATTTGATGTCCCCTAAAACATATCAGAAAATGAAAAAAAAAACTAAGATAGTTTTTTTTTTGCAAATCAAGTTCAAGTGACAAAAAGTTAAATTAAAAACTAACTTCATCCACCTATGTGGTTGGAGCCTTCCTCACTCATTACCAACAATAGCTGTACACAAATTTCATCTATTTTTTAGATCCGAAATAAAAAAATACATAAATATCACTTAAGTGGCCAAATCTCGAGACAGGGTTGCCAGATCTTCAATGTTTTGGACTTTTTGGAAAGGTCTTTTGATAACCTAACCAACGCACAGTGGGCGGAAACCCACCTCTAATCCCATTAAATTGAAGCCGCTGTTTTTTTTCTTCTGAAAAATAGTTTTTCTTATGTAAAAAAATCTCAGAAATCGATTGCCGCATAGTAAACCCACCGGAAATGACGGGAAAGGGTCCATTTTGCCCCATTTGTCCTAAAAATTAGAATTTTCTTGATTTTCACTCTATATCTATATACATATTTTGATGTAAAATTAGCAGGAGAATCGAATGGTGACATTGTCGAACCATTTGGAGTAACCCATTTTGCCCTATGGGCCCTTTTTGGCGAATTTAGGTAGTTTTATTCCTTTTTATAGCATTTAGCGTAGGAATTTCGTAAAATTATTTCTACTATGCGTGCAAAATTGGCAGAAGAATCAAATAATGATTATTTAGGATCATTCATAATAACCCGTTTTACCCCATGGGCCATTTTTTTTCCAATTTTCCCTAATTAAATTTATTTATAAGTGTTTTGCGTATAATTTTCATAAACTAATCATTGTTATTTGTACAAAATGACCATGAGAACTGGAAGACACTGTTTTGGAATTATTTGAAACTTCCTATTTTACCCCATGCCCCTTTTTAAAAAATCTCATATAATTTGAATTGTTTTTTGAACAATTTGCAAAATATGGTGATAGATTAATTACTTTGTAATGCGTAAGATGACCAAGTGAATTAAATATTTATATTTTGGAATTGTTTGAAATAGCCCATTTTACCCTAATAGTCCTCTCATCATGCTTAGGCAATTTAGTTCTCTTTAGAAGCTATTTGCGTACAATACTTATTGAATAATGACAATTATCTGTGTTTTATGGACAGAAGAATTGAACAAAAGAATTTTGAGATTACTTTGAACTGTAAATTATCAGTGCATCCTGCTCGTTCCCAATGTAAACATCAACAGCCTGACCAGAATGAACAGTTTGTAACTGATTGGTCTTGTTGAAAAATTAATAAATACAAAAATCTTAATTCAACGATAGGTCGGATGGTGGATCCGGACATTGTTTACATACATTTAAGTGAGATCCGGCTTCCAAAAAGTACATCAATATCACTTAAGTGGCCATATCTCGAGACAGGGTTGCCAGATCTTCAATGTTTTGGACTCGTTGGAAAGGTCTTTTGATAGCCCAACCAATGATGGGTCAGATGATGGACCTGGACATAGTTTACATACATTTAAGTGAGATCCGGCTTCCAAAAAGTACATAAATATCACTTAAGTGGCCATATCTCGAGACAGGGTTGCCAGATCTTCAATGTTTTGGACTTTTTGGAAAGGTCTTTTGATAACCTAACCAATGATAGGTCAGATGGTGGATCCGGACATTGTTTACATACATTTAAGTGAGATCCGGCTTCCAAAAAGTACATCAATATCACTTAAGTGGCCATATCTCGAGACAGGGTTGCCAGATCTTCAATGTTTTGGACTTTTTGGAAAGGTCTTTTGATAACCTAACCAATGATAGGTCAGATGGTGGATCCGGACATTGTTTACATACATTTAAGTGAGATCCGGCTTCCAAAAAGTACATCAATATCACTTAAGTGGCCATATCTCGAGACAGGGTTGCCAGATCTTCAATGTTTTGGACTCGTTGGAAAGGTCTTTAAATAACCTAACCAACGATGGGTCGGATAGTGGATCCGGACATAGTTTACATACATTAAAGTGAGATCCGGCTTCCAAAAAGTACATAAATATCACTTAAGGGGCCATATCTCGAGACAGGGTTGCCAGATTTTCATTGTTTTGGACTCGTTGAAAAGGTCTTTTGATAACTTAACCAACGATGGGTCGGATGGTGGATCCGGACATAGTTTACATACATTTAAGTGAGATCCGGCATCCAAAAAGTTCATCAATATCACTTAAGTGGGGATATCTCGAGACAGGGTTGCCAGATCTTCAATGTTTTGGACTCGTTGGAAAGGTCTTTAAATAACCTAACCAACGATGGGTCGGATAGTGGATCCGGACATAGTTTACATACATTAAAGTGAGATCCGGCTTCCAAAAAGTACATAAATATCACTTAAGGGACCATATCTCGAGACAGGGTTGCCAGATTTTCATTGTTTTGGACTCGTTGGAAAGGTCTTTTGATAACCTAACCAACGATGGGTCGGATGATGGACCCGGACATAGTTTACATACATTTAAGTAAGATCCGGATATATGTGAAAACACATTTTTATACATAACTTTTGAACTACTTATCGAAACTTCAATCTGTATAAAACTCGATCTATGGGACCCTAAACCAAGTCGAATGCAACAGGTTCGGGTCAAATCGGTTCAGCCAGTGCCGAGAAACATGAGCTAGTTTGTTGGTCACATACATACATACACACAGACATTTGTTCAGTTTTCGATTCTGAGTCGATATGTATACATGAAGGTGGGTCTACGACGTTTTTATACAAAGTTCATTTTTAGAGCAGGATTATAGCCTTACCTCAGTGAGGAAGGCAAAATCGTCAAAAAAAGGTTTACCGAGTGTAATTTTTTTTCAGTGTAATTTTTATCCATACCTACAATTTTGCCCAAGACACCAAATCGATCAAAAAATTCCTTCAAAAGACACAGATTTTTGATTTTTCTTACATCATTTTTGTATGGACAGCTGCCAAATTTGTATGGAAAATTATTAAACAAACTAATGATGCAAAATGGCTTCTTTAAGCATACCGAAAGCACCACAAAAGTTTCAGCTGAATTAAAAAATACAAAAAATTAAAATTCTAAAAAGAAGACCCATTTTGTAGAGAATTGCTCATATATAAAAAACTGAAATCTCAAGCCATGGTGCTAATAATTGAATGTAAAAAGTGTTTTGAAAAGCATTTAAACCTGCCCCCTGTTTAGCAATAATTAGTCAAAAATGTGTAAGTAAAGGCGATTTTTTTTTCACCTAATTTTGTCTCCTTTTACAGTATGTACTGCAAGTTCAGAAAACTTGCTATAAAATTGTCTAAGAGATATTGAAGATTGGACCTCTGGTTGCTGAGATCTAGCGGCTTGAACAAAAAGAAACACGAAAATTGATGTTTTCTAAGTCTCACACAAACAGCCCACCATTTTCTAATGTCGATATCTTAGCAACTATTGGTCCGATTTTCAATGTTAAAACATGAAACTTTCGTGATATTTTTTGATCTTTTCGAAAAAAAATGTTTGAAAAAATAAAGAAAGACTAACATTTTAAATGGGCGTAATATTCAATGTTTGGCCCTTTTAAAATGTTTGTCATGATTTAAAAAAATCAAAATACTTTTTTCGAAAAGATCAGAAAATTTCATGTTTTAACATTGTAAATCGGACCAATAGTTGCTGAGATATCGACATTAGAAAATGGTGGGCTATTTGGGTGAGACTTAGAAAACATCAATTTTCGTGTAAAATTTGTTTTTGCATAAAATTTCGCTTTTTACCAAAAATCACTATTTTTTTTCAAAAATTCATAACTCGGCGGCAGATTTTTTGACCATGTTTCTCTATGGCTCAAAAGTTGCGGGTTTTGTCCCCTAAAACATATAAAAAAATCTCGGAAATCAAAAAATATATATTTTGGGAAATTGCGTTTTTGTGAAAAAATGTTAATTAAAAAATCGGCATTTTTTTCCGTGTACCAATTTTTTTCTAAATAGTTCTCAACATTACCTACAACTTTGCCAAAGACACCAAATTGATAATAATTGATAATTGCTCAGTATGTACTGTACAACAAAATTTCAAAAATATTGGAAATATCTTCAAACGAACTTAAACATGTTTAAAAGGATGATAAACACAGGGGAATGTATTTTGAATAGTTTTCAGCTTGTCAGTCAAAATATCCCTAAAAGTTAAAGTTTAAAGTTATTTGCCCCCTGCTCTTACGGACCGATTTTGAAGAGGGTGAAAGTTGAAAATTATTTGCAACGGCCTAAAAAAAATATTTAAAGGTAAAAACATTTTGGCAAAAATAAAAACACTGGCATGATTCTTAACGTTTGAAAATATATTTTGAATAATGTGCAGCTGATTGCACGCCTTTTTCTATTTAAATTTTGAAGTATGTTTGTTTTTGCTATCTGATTTTTAATGAAAAAAAAAAATCATTTCAAACAACACTTTACAACAACTTGAATCAATATCATAAAATTTTCCTATTACAAAGCGTCTGAAAATATTACAAAATATGAATTTTAAAACAAACCCTTGAATAATTCATCCACCCCGTTGCACGTCTTATACTAGTACCCAAATTAAGGGGTGCAGAGTGAGCGGGGGAAGAAAGCAATTCCGCAGCAGTCAGCTACCACCGAAAATTGCAAATCACCCCTAAAGGGAAGGGGAATTTTACGGTGGTCGTGCTGCTGGTTGTAATGAGCCTCACTCATTCATCCATCCATCCATCCAAACACGATGGCGTGTGCGATATATTACGTATTCATAAATGGGAGTAGCATTATTTAAATGGATAAATAATCATGTATTTATCGCGCAAGTTGTAAACTTCCCTTCACAAGCCACTTGATAGGATTCGTGGTTAGTATGGTTTGGTGTGATGAACTTAGTGAGCAGCGGGGATTATAGGATTCGAATTTATGTAGTTCAGTGTATAAGAAGTCAAACAAAGTGAATTCGTTTTAGTCTGAAAAAAATAAGAAGGCATTTTTCAAACGAATTCCTTCAGTAAGAAGTTCAAATTTCCCCTAAAACACCCCATCAGCGATAAGGTGGGTGCCCCAAGTTCAGCTCGCAACCTGCTCGTCGTCAGAGTGCACCTTTCTCCGACATAGCCGACAAGTCCCCGTGTAGGTTTCTGCCGCTTCTGCTGCAGTCACGTCAAGATAAAACCTGCTGCTTCTGATGGCTTCCAGCGCTTTGGGTATCGCACCGCGCGGTGATGTATGACTGAAAAGAACCTCTTTCTTCGGCGGAACGTGATTTATGCCGAAATTACATCTAAATTTTTCACTGTTCGTGGCAATCATTCATAAATTATTAATGCACGGCAGCGGCAAGATGCTTCACATTTTTCAGCTCGAAAAATAAAGTGAGGTGAAACACAATCGTCGAAGATGCGATTTGTTCCACGGAATCGCTGGTAGCAGATCAGTAACGGTGTTCAGCTCATCACTCTCCGCGGGACATGTCATTCATTCATTTGTGTCCGAAGATTGAACTAGAGAAATCACTTAAACATGACTGGAAATTTCACGGTTGACCTTCTTATTTTATACCTTTTTGGAGCCGAACAATTCTCTGTTAAATTTGTCCCATGCATTTTTCTTGAAATAATTTTAGCAAATCTTTGAAAAAACTTTCATATGTTTAAAAAATGAAACTAAACAAATTATTCGTTTTCTTACAATGTTTCATAAAGCTTGTAGATTTTAAAATCTCATCAAATCTGATTTTCCAAAGATTTTCTTCGGCTCATCTTTTCATCCAGCATTCCGTTCCTCAAATAAAACGAACAATCAACGAATGGCTTCAAGCACCTTTTCGGTGGTGACAAAGTGTTTTTGTTGACAGTTATAAATATGTTTCTAAACACCCCCTAATAAAGCTGTCCTTTCGTCGACTGGTCCAATTGTGTCAACCGTCTCCTCCTCGAAGAAAAAAAGGATCATCGACTTCGTTGGCACCTGAGCAATTATGCTGAGCCGTTTGCTTTTGGGAGTCGCCGACCGACCGAGACTTCAGGTAAAAGACGAGGACAACAACAGGATGCAGCTCTCAGGTGAGGATCAAAGATTACATGATCGAGTGTGGATCATCTCCTGCTTCACCTTCGAGATAAGACCCCGCGGAGTTCCGTGCACCCTTTGCAGGCCAATTATGTTGTTTTGTTTCACCTTTTTTTTTGTTGGTCGCATTTTGGAGGATCAACAGGAAGCAAGAAGCGATCAAATTAGATTTGAACGATGATATGGAAAACTTAGAACAAGGAAAGCTGCAAAACAAAGGGAAATCATCGATTTGATGTTTTGACCTAGTTGTTTGGATGGGATTCACCTGGTTTGAGGTAGTCAGGGTATGACCGAAGAGCACATAATTGTGCAGCTGGGTGTCAATCATGGTGGAGAAAGTTGGATGATATTCGATGCAATTACAAACCGAACGGACATTCCCGGGGATTTTTATCAGTATTCAATTTAAAAATAGAAATGTTTTGCCTTCCTCACCTTACTGAGGAAAGGCTATAAAATCACTCCAAAAATGAACTTATTTATTTGACCTCGAAGACCCACCTTCACGTATACATATCGACTCAGAATCATGTTCTGAGCAAATGTCTGTGTGGATTTGTGTAGGTGGGTGAACAAAAGAATGTCACTCAATTATCTCCGGACTGGTTGCACGGATTTTGACCGTATTAGTCTCATTTGATCCGTCTTGGGGTCCCATAGGTCTCTATTTGAAATCAGCAAGTTTAATTTAGTACTTCAAAAGTTATGGTAAAAAAACAATTTTGGCGTATGAACGGAAGATTGTAAAAAGTTATAAATTTTCAGAAAAGTATTGAAAAGACCTGGGTGCTGAAAAGAAAGAATGCATAACGTGATTTGCGAATGCTCCCTACTGCTCCTCACTACTACAACTGCACCACAGTTGTAAACATAGAGCTATCTAAGCCCGCTCTCACGCACACTAGCGCACCATTTGTTTTGCTGGCCGGTACAAAATTTAACCTCACTTTTTTTCGTGTACGTACACGCAATACATACGCACGTAGATAACTCTATAAACAAAGTAGAAGGCTATGTTCAAGCTCAAGCGTGACATATTTTTTGCTGCTGAAGTGACTTGTTTTGAAACATTTTGGATCTGTTGAGCTTTTGCTGAAAAATTAAGTGCTTCGCGCTTTTTTTGTTAGACTAAACGATGGGCGGCCAAAAGAGTTCTTTTTTGCTTTAAACGCGACGAAAAATTGCGTCAGAAGTGGGTGAAAATTTGTGAATCAGAAGAGGAACGGAAGGAAAGTTCCGAGATTATGTATCTTTGATGCGCAGTGATAATATCGGAGTAAGATTATTCAATATTATTTGGCAGGTGTCATTCATAATTTTTGAAAATCCATAGCTAAAATTTTAAAATCATTATTAAAATGATAGCGATGAATTATGCTAATCTTGATTTCAACCCTCTTCATAAGATTTGTTGACTTTGAATATTTTAAATATAAATTAATTATAAAATCAAAATAAATTATAGATCGATTACAATACTTCCCACTTCATGGCATCATTTTGCGAACAGTAAATTGGTTCCGCTTTGACAGTTCTAGATTGAGGCCGCTTTGCGAACCACTATTCTGCACCCAGGAAAAGACCTTTTCAATGATCTCAAATTATTGAAGATCTGACAACCCTATCAAAAGTTATAAATGTTTTCATTCAATTTGTAGAGGCTGGGTCTCAGAACTCAGAACTCTTAAAAACCTACAGAACAGAAACAACCAAATCAAAACCAAAACATAAACAAAGTCAGCTTTCACTGGAGTGACAGACAGAGCTGGGTCCCTAAGTTGACAGCTCCCACACACGGAGAAAAAAGAGTTCCTAAAATCGTGAACAAGCGTTCATGAAAATGGGAACCACGAACAAAGTGTTCAAATTTCATGGTACATTTTTCAAAATCGTACCATGGGATTTGAACACCTTGTTCGAGGTTCCCATATTCATGAACGCTTGTTCACGATTTTGGGAACTCTTTTTTCTCCGTGCAGGGATGCCAGATTTGCAGACTTAAAAAATAATTAAGTTCAGTTGAGAACCTACATCAAATGTTATGCTAAAATTTGGGTAAAGCCCGAAGATTGTAAAAATGGTTGTTTTTTTCTAAATTTATTTTTGGAAAGGTATTTAAAATAATTTTTGAATGATCTCTATCAAAAGTTATTACAAATGAGTTATTTTAATACACTTCGTTGAGAACAGATCTCAGATATGTGTATGAAGATGTTGTCCAGATCCGTTATACTCCCCATGATAGGTGGTAAGAATAACTGAGTTAAATTCATAGAACTATTTTGGATAAAATTTCTTCATAAATGTGAGGAAGGCAATCACCTAAGGGTGGATTAAATATTCATATTTTTTCATTGAAATTTAAGTTTCAATTTGGCAATCAGCAACATCACAGCTGATGCTGTTTTTTAAAGAATGATTCAATTCCCGTTTTCTACAGTCTATTCGATCTAAAATCATTTCTGTCCTATTTGCAATAATTCGAACTAAGATAAAAAAAAAAACAAAACTATATACATCTACCTTTTGCAAATAAGTCACTTTTACGTTTATGATTTTTTTCTCTCGTCATGATTGATAAATAACTTGTTCCAAAACAACTCGTCACAAAAGCGGACCCACAACAGTTGTCCACTGTCACTTTGCAGCAGTTCAACCATTCTAAATTACTCTAATTTGATCGCTATCACCTGTTCACCAGAACAAGCCCCAAGCGTAAAAATTCCCCAACTGATAAGCGGCTCGTATAAAATGCTTCACCCGAGTTTGGGTCCCACTTAGATGAATTGAAGTTCAGTTCACCATGAAGTCGTTTATCGTTCTATTCGCGGCTGTCGTCGCCGTCCACGGCAACTCTCTGGTAAGTTCTTGCCGACTTGATTCAGCGATTCCGGATTATTTAGAGCTTTAACTGCTTAGATCTGCCGCAACTACCGCAACGGAGCCCTCCTTCCCAACCCGGAGAACTGCGCCCAGTTCTTCATGTGTCGCCCAGGTCGTGCCGTCAAGTTCACCTGCCCCGAGTACACCCGGTTCAACCCGGTCCTGCAGGCCTGCGACCCGACGGACTCGGTCCGCTGCAAGCCCGGCAAGCTCCCCGTAGACCTCGAGTACACCCCGATCGACGCGATGCCCTCGAAGATCCTGCACACCAACACGGCCTGCATCAACCGTCCGGTGGCCACGCTGCTCGCCAAACCCTCGGACTGCAGCAGCTTCTACCAGTGCTCGCCGAACGGCGTGATCGAGTTCCAGTGCCCGGCCGGAACCCTGTTCGACACCAACCGCAAGTTCTGCGAACGCAACGACGTCGCCTCGTGCGGAGCATCCGTCAATCCGGCGCCGATCTTCCCGGGACCGATCCCGATCGTTCCGCCGGTGAACCCCAACCCGCTTCCACCGCCGGTCACCAACGAAGATCCGGCCCTGGCCCGCTGCCAAGGTCAACGCGAGGGAGCCAAGCTGCGCCACCCGAGCAGCTGCACCCAGTACATCCTGTGCAGCTCCCAGGGCCGCTCGCAGGTGTTCAGCTGTCCGGCCGGAACGGCCTACGACGAGAAGCGCATGGTTTGCGATTGGGCCTCCTCGGTCAAGTGCGTCCGAAGCGAGTAGATTGTGATGCTTGGAATAAGGAGTGTGTTTAAAGAAGATCAATTCACAAAGAAATGCAATTTAAATGCGAATCAATTAAATTTCATTCCAAAAACAATCATGGAATATCCACAAACAACGCATATTGTTTCAGCTTCAAATAAATTTTATTATTTTTAGATGGACCCTCTCTCTCAAATCGACGTGATCGTGCTATCTTATCGCAGGTCGCTTTTTGACGTTTCGAGAAAAACGCGTTATAATGTTTTGTTTGCAAAATTTAGAGCACGCAATGTAAACAATAACAAACACTTTTTGTTTGGTTGCCCATTCTATGCATTGCCCCAAAGTTTTGTGGAATTTGGTTGCCAGAGTAGTTTGATTACAAATGTTTGCAGATGTCGGGCATGCACGTGTGTCAAACGCGTTCTGACCTGAAATCCCTTTGGCTAGTTGAATATCATCAGGAATGAAATCGAATTTTGGGGATCGGTGAAGTCAAAAAAATAAGGCATTGAAAGCTGCAAAATTGGCGTCCTCAACTTAATTTGGCCCAAAATGTACGTGCGACAAGATAGCACGACAGCAACGAACTGTCCTCTTCAACGCTGGATGACCAAACCAAGTCCCCGCGCACTGTGTGAGCGTGCCTAATTTCGACTTGTGGTACAAAAAGAAAGCTCTTAAGTTTAGGTCGTTAAACGGCTTGCCTCGAAAGGGTTGGAGGAGTGGACGCAGGGGGCTCCTGCTTGTGGAGATAATCCCTGACGATCCCCGTCTTTATGGCCGCTTATAATTTGTCTAAAAGCAGATTAGGCTCAGCTAATTAAGTCATTAACAAAATACACACTGTCTTGGACTGAAGGAACGAGGGAAAAAAAGGTCGTTGGAGATGGAAATCTGTGAATCTGTGTGGATCTGAGGACGCGTGGCCGACTTCAGGTCGGAGATTGTGGAGAAGGTGCTGGACATATTAGACTTTTAGCTGACCATTAGAGGTGTCGAGACGCGAACAACACTGAAAACTGTGATGAAATAGCTCCAGATAGGAGGGACGCCTTGTTTGATTAGAATTAGAGTGGCCACTGATGGTGTTGTACAGAATGTGAAATTTGTGGTAGATAATTTGAATGTTTTCAATCAGACACTAAAAACAATCAAATTTTAATCTGGATCATTTCTCACGGTCCAAATCTAAGTTAATCCCTCAAGTGTTCAGCCTGACCCAAGTTGTTTATCTCACCTGATTCGCAAACACTTGAATTATTTTGTAACTACAATGTAGAAACAAGTTCCAGGTTGGAATTCCACCAAGTCATCACCAAGCTTTTGCAGCGATGCACTCAATTTACCACCCATCATCAGCAGCTTAATGACGCTGCTGGTTGGATGACGATCGACGATGGGCTTGCTGCTCAACCATTTATGAGCGACTTTTATGATTGAATTGCTTGGGTCCGTGGTGGACCCCCTGGACCATTTCTCATAATCGTAAAGCTGTTGATCCCCGTCAATAACTCGTGCTGCCGAGTGATTCTGAACGTTCTTATTAAAAATGGATTGTTTGTTTTGCGATTCGCGAGAAATCGTGCGTTGACTCAAGACATTTTGATAGGGTTGCTTATATTTTTTTGACTTAAAAGTAATCGAATATTAGGATATCACTCAGATAAAAACCGACTTCAAAAAATGCTAAAAACAAAGTTCAAATCAACAGTTACAAAAAAAACTCAAAATCAGCGCTGTCGTGCTATCTTGTCGCACGTTGCTTTTTGACCTTCTGAAAAAACGTGTTGTTATGTTTGACCTTGAATATACAAAAAAAAATGAACAATTACAAACTCGTTTTGTTAAAGGACCTAATAAAAATAAGTTATGAATAAAAAAAACTCATTTTGTTTGGCTGACACTTCTGTGCATTGTCTCGAAGTTTGGTTGAATTTGGCTGCCGGAGTCCCGAGTTATAAATAGAAATGTTCACGATAGTTGGGCATATACGTGTGTCAAACGCGTTTCGACATGAAATCCCTTTGGCCAGTTGTCACAATTGCAGCAATTTTGAAGATTGATTTTTTTTTCATATGAAGAGGGATATCAATGCACGGAGTTTTCCCGGTTTTCAATGAATATCTCAGTATTGCAATCGAATTGTGGGAATTTGTAAAGGTCAAAAGATGAAACATTGTGAGCTGCACAAAAAGGCGTTCCAAACTCAATTTGGCCCAAAATGCACGTGCACGGCAAGATAGCACGACAGTAACGAAATGCTCTGTATTCAGTTTAATTTTACGACTGTTTTTCATCCAAATGAATCAGCATACCGTCGATTGTTTGCTATCTTGTGACTACCATTATTTTGGTCAAAATTAATTAATGATGACGTTTCGATAAACTCAGCAAACCTTGGAAGATGCTTTGCGCAATTTTATTTTTATTTGGCTCACACTTTCTTTCCTATGACCAAAGAAACCATATTGTGTTATTGGTTCATCCAGTCTTCATATAATTATGGCATCGGTCCATACAAAATTTGTACTTATATATTCACAAAATTTGTATCATTGGAAGAAATCTTACTGTAAGAATTTTTAAAAGGGGTTTATGCATGTCTTTTTACAACAAATCAATTTCTTAGTATCGATTTTGATTTTTTAAATGTGTGAATACAAAAAAAAACAACTATTGTGTCATATAGAAATACAAGTAAAATTTTGCCGTCGAGTTGTGATTTTTGAAAAAAAGGAGTTATTTGAAAAAAATATAAATCGTACCCATTTTTTGTATCGTCGTCTGGGGCGAATTTGAACTACAGTCTCAATATGGACAGCAGGTTTTAGAGCACATAAAAGCTTGTAATTTGGAAATCGATACACTATTTTTGTTAGCATGTGTATGTTGTTGCTGTTTTTAGTTTTTTAACAGTGCCCAATTAAAATAAATAATACAAAGAGTTCCAAGAATTTTCTGAAATTTCGTCAACGAAAAATTGAAGATAAGACCCCCGTATGGGACTTCGGATAATCAAGGCTTCCGATAATCGAGTCTGGACTGTATCTCAACAGTTTAAAATGTTAAAAAATCAACAATTTGTGAACGTTTCTGGTCCTTACAATAATTTTTTTTTTTTTAAAGGCTAACTTTTCAAAAGACGTGGTATTGAATATTTTGTAATGTTAGTCATGACTTCAAATTATTTTTTTCGAAAAGATAAAAAAAATCTCAAATTTTTCAAGTGCAATCTTCAATGTTTATTTGACGAAATTTTATGAAATTTTCTGAATTTTTCGAAAAAAAACTGCTTAGCAACCTCACGGGGTTCATAACAATATAAGGATCAACCCTATCCCGAAAACCATTTCCACCCCGAGCAGTTTCGATTTTATTAGTCGTAACTCATGTTCACATGGATTATTATGTTTGAAATAATGATTCTGACCAGCAAAAGTTCGTTAAAATATTAGAGCCCAGGAAACGCGATAAAGCGTTTTCATGATATTTGCTCAACTCACCCATAAGAAATGTGCGATTATCCCGGCTCGTGTCAAAAGTTGTGATTTTAAAGTGATGATCGCGAACCTTTTTTCCCTCCCCCTTCTTTCTTCGCAGTTAGTGCATCAGGTGCGTCATAAATGCAGCATGAAATGCTTGTAAGCTTTTTATTGGCATTCTCAGCGCTCGCACCAAGCGCTTAAAAAGCCTTACTTTATGGAGCTGACGCCCGGGGGTGAAACATTGTCACGGATTCCTGCTGGGCTGCTGAAGCACGTTGCCAACTTCCAGAAGTTCCTGCAGGAACGCAAAGTCTCCAAAGAGTCATTGGAGATGACAAAAATTGCACACCCGAGCGAGCTACTTCGGACGAGTCGTGCCCCGTCTTATTAGCATAATTATCTGCTTCCAATTGCATCGATAATTGAGCTGCTGCGCCAATTACCGGCAAATCGCAGCGCTGAAGAAGGAAGTCAAGTGCGCGCAAATTGCAATTGCAGTCACCAGTTGAAAAGTTGAAGAGTCCGTTGCAGCTTCCAAGAGAAGACATCACGCACTCTGTTGCGCGCACTTTCGGTGCAGCAGCAAAGTTGCATGCAATTCTTTGGTCAACTGTTGCGAAAATTTCTATTATTCTTAAATTAATTTCATTAAAATTGTTACAAATTAATTTTAAAAATCATAACAAAACATCACCTTTCACAATAAAAAAAAAAGAAAATATATTTTTACGGTGTCCACTAATGAAGTGTCCCGGAATATCTGCGATGACGTTTTGAACAGGTTTGGAAGACTCAAAAGGCCCCCTAGGAGACGTTGTGGAAAGTCGTGCAGGAATTCCACCAACTACGCACTTTTGACGCGCTACTGTGAGTTTCGAAAAGCACATCAAGTTTAGCATGTGAAGCTATTGATTGATTGAATCTGTTGCGATGGGGACGTGAATTGGAGCGAAAAAGTGTAATAGCTCGTTGGGCGTTATGGTGATGAGTGATTTCATGCAAGGGTGAAATAATTTTGAACTGGAGACTTGCTTGAACTGAAACATTCTAATGGTTTTTGATATTTTTATTGAAACCCGGGCAGACGGTAATAACAAAATTCATGCCATTTCGATAACATATACTGTAAAAATAACAGAAAGTGTTATGGAATCTTCTTGAAAAATCCATTTTTGCATAAGGGTTTAATAACAGTTTATGTTATCATAACAAAATTTGTTATTCGACTGATATTGGTTGAAAGCCAAAACAACTTTGGAATAACATTTTTTGTTATGGAAGAATAACTCCAACTGTTATTGGGATGATCGGATAAGTTGTTAAAATAACAAAAAATAATAACAAAGATTTGTTCGAAAAATAACTGAAACTGTTATGAGTCTGTTATTACAATAACAATCCAATAACAAAAAAATCATAACGACGAATAACAAATCTTGTTACAAATAACATAAAATGTTATTGTCTTAGTATTTTCAAATATCAAAAAATGTTATTCCCACGTTATTTCCGTCTGTTCGGGAAGCATCTCCCTATCGTCTTTCTCATCAATCTTTTTGTAACTTTTTTGTATTCTGCTATTCAAAAATCTCACCTATGAACAGTTCTCTACGAAATCATTCTTTTTTTTCTCAATTTTAATTTTTGTATTTTGTAATCCGGCTGAAACTTTTTTGGTCCCTTCGGTATGCCCAAAGAAGCCATTTTGCATCATTAGTTTGTCCATATAAATTTTCCGTTCAAATTTGACAAATGTTCATACAAAAATGATGTATGAATATTTAAAAAACCGTATATTTTGAAGGAATGTTTTGATCGATTTGGTGACTTCGGCAAAGTTGTGGGTATAGATAAGGACAACGCTGAAAAAATGTGCTTTTTGCGAAAATGGACGAAAAATTAAATTTTTTTGACCACCCTATTTTGGATAGGAGCATCCTAGCCGCCAAACAAAAAAATACGGAAGCAATTCTCTACCAAAACCGGAAATGGATTTTATTTGTATTTTTCAAACTTTGTGGGGGCCTTCCCTATGGCCAAATATGCTATTTTGTGTCATTGGTTCACCCATACAAGTCTCCATACAATTTTGGCAGCTGTCCATACAAAAATGGTATGTAAATATTCAAACAGCTGTAACTTTTGAGTGAATTTTCTGATAAATTTGGCATCTTCGGCAAAGTTGTAGGTATTGTTGAGGACTTTTGAGAAAAAAATAGGTACACGGAAAAAAAAATTCACAGATTTTTTTATCAACTTGTTTTTCACTAAAACTCAATTTCCCAAAATATGATTTTATTGATTTTCGAGATTTTTTGATATGTTTTAGGGGACAAAAATCCGCAACTTTTGAGCCATAGAGAAACATGGTCAAAAAATCTGCCGCCGAGTTATGAATTTTTGAAAAAATAGTTATTTTTGGAAAAAAACGAAGTTTCATGCAAAAACAAGTTTGAAATTATTTTTTAATGCAAAATTGAATTTGCAATTGAAAAGTACTTTACAGATTTTTTGATAAAGGGCTCCGTTTTCAAGATTTAGCCACCGAAAGTTTGATTTTAGCGAAATATTTGCAGTTTTTCAATTTTTAAAAATAGTGACCATGAGTGAACATTTCTAATGACGATATCTCAGCAATTAATGGTCCGATTTTCAATGTTAATACATGAAACATTCGTGAATTTTTTTATTCTTTTCGAAAAAAAATATTTAGAATTTTTTTAAATCAATACTAGCATTTTAAATGGGCGTAACATTCAATGTTTAGCCCTTGTTTCATGTATTAACATTGAAAATCGGACCATTAATTGCTGAGATATCGTCATTAGAAAATGGTGGGTTGTTTGGGTGAGACTTAGAAAACTTCAATTTTCGTGTTTATTTTTCTTTAAGCCGCTGTATCTCAGCAACCAGAGGTCCAATCTTCAATGTCTCTTAGACAATTTTATAGCAAATTTTCTGAACTTTTCAAAAAAAAATATTTTTAGAAATGGTCACTCATGGTCACTATTTTTTAAAATTGAAATACTGCAAATATTTCGCTAAAATCAAACATTCGGTGGCTAAATCTTGAAAACGGAGCCCTTTTGTCAAAAAATCTGTAAAGTACTTTTCGATTGCAAATTCAATTTTGCATTAAAAAATAATGTCAAACTTGTTTTTGCATGAAACTTCGATTTTTTTTCCAAAAATCACTATTTTTTCAAAAATTCATAACTCGGCGGCAGATTTTTTGACCATGTTGCTCTATGGCTCAAAAGTTGCGGATTTTTGTCCCCTAAAACATATTAAAAAAATCTCGAAAATCAAAAAATTCCTATTTTGGGAAATTGAGTTTTAGTAAAAAAAAGTTGTTAAAAAAATCTGAATTTTTTTTCCGTGTACCTATTTTTTTCTCAAAAGTCCTCAACAATACCTACAACTTTGCCGAAGACACCAAATTGATCAGAAAATTCACTCAAAAGTTACAGCTGTTTGAATATTTACATACCATTTTGTATGGACAGCGGCCAAAATTGTATGGAGACTTGTATGGGTGAACCAATGACGCAAAATAGCTTATTTGGTCATAGGGAAGGCCACCACAAAGTTTGAGTTAAATCAAAAAATACAAAAAATAAAAATGGTCAAAATCGGCCGATTTCGTAGAGAGTTGCTCACGGGTCTAATTATTTGGGTCAAAGAATCCCCACTCCAAATTTGATTTGGAAACTTCTTGTTTGACGTGGAATGGCTGTTAGGAGACATCAAATGCCAACTTTTCAGAAATTTTCACATATTATTTTTGTATGGGCAGCTGCCAAATTTGTATGGAAGATTATAAGGATAAACCAATGATTCAAAATAGCTTCTTTGTGCATATCACAAAATATAATACAAAAATAAAAATTAAGAAAAAAATTTCGTCGATTTCGTAGAGGGTTCTTGTTTGCCGTTTGGTATGATGTTGTTTGGCATAATGATATCAAATTTTCAACATAAATTCAATATTAGAAGCACTTTAAATAATACATACTTGACTTGAGAACTTTAAATGCATTTTCAAAAGTAAACATTATATAAAATTTTATATTTATTTTAAACTTATGAAAATATGACTTTTGAAGCATGCAACAGTAATATGTAGTACATTTTCGATTTTAAATCATATTTGTATTTATGTTCCTGGTTAATGTTTGTTTATGAAAATTTCAAATTTATTCATTAAAATACAATAATACCATTCACAATCACAAACCTGCCAAATTTTCGGTTGAACAAGCTAAATTAGAGCAGACACGTGATATTTGTACACCGAAAATATGTAATAATCTATTTTTTTTTTTATTCCTGGTAAAAAAAATATTTTTGCACTGTTTTATCATTTAAATTTCTGAATAAATCCCATACATTCAAAAACTCAGACAAAACATAATTTTCAAAATGTTTAGCGGTTTGCAACCTTCTACAAAGTTGTTTCTTGTCTTATTTTGCACATTTTGATGAGTAAATGACAAATGAAACACATCATTTGATAAGTTTTCTGAACTGTTAGTATAAAGTTTCTAATAAATAATATAGAAATTTAAAACCAAAAAACTTAAAATAGAGATATCTCAGAAATTTCCCGATGAAACATTTCGCTCTTAGAAGCATTGGAAAGCTGAGAAAATTTCCTATAAGGCACATTTGAAAGTAGCGATGACTATTTTTTCCTGAAAAGTTTGTTCTAGAAAACACGCCGTGGCACCCCCTGCTTTTCTCGGTATTTGGAAGATTTTTTCGGAAAAAATCATAGAAATTGGAAGCTTATTATTGCTAAACCATGCTGGAAAAATTTGAGCTTCGTAGTATAAAATCAGCTTAAGTTATTTGCAAAACATTAAAATGTTGTGTTTTCATCTAATCTTCATTGAACTTTCATTATGATTTTTGGACAAAATAAAAAGCATTTATTGATATTGTATGTTTTGAGGTAGATAGTTTTAGCCATAATCTTCATTATTCTATAAACAGATGAGTCCAAAAACATAAAAAAATGCATTTAAAAAAAAATTCTACAAAAAACGTAGTCGGGGCAAAATGCACCGCTGTGAAGCTCCTTTGTAAAAACAGCGGTGTCATCTAGTGGTGACTAGTGAAAACTACTTTTACCCGGTGCATTTTGCCCCAATGTTGCGGTGCATATTGCCCCGCATGGTTGTTTGAAATGAATCAGAAATGTTTTTAGAAATTTGATGTTTTCGAACAATTTTGAGGTTTTTAAAGACTTTTTTCACATAGATGACGAACAATAAGCACGGGAAGTGTTGATGCTAAACTTACTTAGAAAAAGGTAGCGAAACCGCAGGCTCTTTTTCCCAACGCTATAGTGGAACTTGATCAAACTGATCGTTTGACCAAATTTGATCGAATTTAAACAACAAGGTTGCGTAAGTGTCGCGGGGAGTTGGTAGTTGTGAAAGGCTAAGGGCTGGGAGTCGCCCTAAGCAAGCGATTTTAATTCTGGCAAAGCTTGACTGACTTTTTTTTTAATACATCTCAACTCAAAGTGGCACCAATATGGAGGAAAATATCAAACCATTTATTAACCTTCCATAATTAGAGCCATGCTCGAACAAAACCACATCAAAACCCAGTGTCGTCTGTTGTTCGCCATCCAGCAGAACTTCCACGCAGGGAGGGGGTGAGTGGGCGTCACCACTTGCGAGGTACACAACTCTTAGCCCAGAAGGCACCTCGCGGCGAGGGCTGTCATTACAGTTCCCGGGACTCGAAGCGCAAAAAATGGCGACTTTTGTGAGCAATTGCAACTGAATCGAGCAGTGGTGGTGCTACGATCCGCACTTCCGGTGGGCACACCGCACAAGCTGGAAAATTAGGGGTTGCGTTTGAAGTATTTTTTTTCCTGTTTCAACTCGATTGTTTCTGCTGAAATAGGGTAAAGGTACGATGTTTTGTTGTAATTTTGAGTTTTTGAATTTAGTATCAGTTGATTTTCTGATAGGTCGAATAAAGGTTCACATAGGACGAAATGGGGTCAAATGATACTTTTTACCCCACCAAAGTCAGCCGGTAACTCAAACGAAAGTGTCTAGAATTGTCAACGGTTACGCACCCCGGGCGCTGAGCTTGCAGTTCGACAGAGTGTGGCAATCGTAGAAATGAACAATTGTTTCGCGAAGGTGAGTCCAACTCCAAGACCAGCAATTACCCGCCCGCCATTGTAGGTTATTATTGCAAAAGCATGACTGGGTAGTTTTTCCGTGAAAATGGCAAACACTTTTCACGATTTGGCCCCGTTATTGTTGGCAGGCGCGCGGTGGCCTCACGAATCGAAGATTGGAGTCTTTTTTCAATTACTTTCTGGAAGCAAGCAGTGACCGCCAAATGAAAGCAACTAATTTAGCCAAATGTTCAACAACCGAAAATGCCATCGTTTTTTTGTGTGCCTTAGTAATCTATTTCTGATGAAAAAGAAAAATATTTGTAGAAAACCTCACAGTCACTTCACAGAACCAGTCAAACAACAAAAGAAAACCGGTAGTCAACCAAGGTACATATTTCACCTGCGCGCTCTCGATTCGTGGCCCGTTCGTATGGTTATTTGTCGATGGGTTCCTCAAAATAGAGTCAATTATCGACACGCCACGCCGTTGGACTACCGCCGTGCCGGCCTGGAATTCCTCCTTCCAAAGCTCCGCTGTGCTCCGCTGCTCTTTCGTGCATTTTTCCAGCCCAGCGTGAGCTTCCTGCTGTTGCCGCAAACTACTGGAGCCAGCGAACCAATTTTTGAAGCAGTCCAACAAAAAAAAAACAATTTAATAAACATTTAAAGTTAGCTAAACCCAGTGGGAGTCGGTTTCTCTAGCGGTTTCCTTCGACTCTGTGATCGAGTTCTTGATTATACCTCCTCACAGTCGCATCTTGGGGAATGCAGTCGAGCGGAAAAATAAGTTCCTCGGGGCCCGGGGCACGGAATTTAGGACAAATTATCACGTTTGTGGTGGCATTTGTCGAACGGAGATGCTACCGGGAAGGAATCGAAATCGGTTGGGATTGGTGGTAGCGTGATGACACGAGACATGTGCACTCTGGAATGAATGGCTGGTGGCATTTGAGAGAGGTCCTTGGAAGCGGTCTAACCCGGAACTTCTTGGATGAGTCATCTGGAAGAAGCTTTGAATTGGTATTTTTAATAATTCGACTCAATGCCTCTCCTTTTGACCTTCACAGAACCCCAAAATTCGATTTTCAATCCTGAGATATTCAATAAAAACCGAAAGAACTCCGCGCATTGTTATCCCTTTTCATATGATAGAAGTTTCAATCTTGTCGTGCTATCTTAACACAACCTGAAAATTGCTGTACGTGCGACAACCGATCAAAGGGATTTCATGTCAGAACGCGTTTGACACACGTACATGCCCGACTACCGTAAACATTTGTCATTATAACTCGGGACTTCGGCAACCAAATTGAACCAAACTTCGGGACAATGCTGAAAATGGTTGACCAAACAGAACGTGTTTGTTATTGTTTACATTGCGTGCTCTATATTTTGATTATTCAAGGTCAAACATCCAAACGCGTTTTTCTCGGAACGTCCAAAAGTGACGTCTCTAGTAACAATCTTAGGTTTTATGTAGGCCATAAAAGCCTGTTTAGGTTGTATGAGGGTTTTCAAAACCATCTTCGTCGAACTATTCTATAAGTTGAGTTTGTTTCAAAAGTTAAGTGTATGAGAAAATCTGAGAAAATTTTAATTAATTGAATTTTGTTGACATTATAAATCGGATATTGTTCTAGTATTCAGTCCCAACTAGATTATTTAAAGCCTTGATTATCCTAAGTTCGATTTTCCAAAGGTTTATGAGACTTCAGATAATCGAATATCCAACAATTATTTCTTCGTATTTTTCATTTTCTAGCTTTAAGCTCTTTATTTTCTTGATATTCGAGTCCTGCGACACCATCTTAACAAAATTTTAGTGTTATCATACAAATGCATTTTCTCACTATTTTATCAACGCCATATTATCCACCATCTTTGTTTTTTTTTTTTAATTCTAAAGCATTTTTAAATGTATAGCTCAACAATAAAAATTAAGACAACGAAAATAAAGTTTCGTGATTCGATTTTCCGAAGATTTTTTTTGTTTTTGATAATTTTTAAATACCCCTGACTCAAGCTGGTTTCAAAAACTTCCGATAGTCTTAAAAATAAAAAAAATAAATGTTTATTGAAGCAACTAAAAAACGAAACTCTAAAATTGATATTGAAAAATTAGGTAGAATTATAGAGTACGTATCAATCAAAGAAAAGCTAAAGGTCAGAACAACAATGTAAATAAAAAATTCATGTTATTTTCTCAGTAATTTGAAAATACTATTTTTTAAAAAGCAGAGTATCCGCAGTATATTTAAAATTATATAATATATATTCACACTACATTAAAACCAACACAGAACCTTCGGATTTATAAACATTGACGCTACCTCGAATGTACAACTAGGGCGTCCAATTTTCCCGGGTTTTGAAATTCCCGGGAAATGGGAAAAATATTTTTGGGATACCGGGAATTCCCAGGGTTCCGGGAAATTTTTGAAGCAGTAATAAAATCTATGTTTTCATTATACTTGTTATGTTTTTCAAACCTAAAATTACAGAATTAGCTCAATACTGTTAATGGGTGATAATTTACAATTCAATCTTAACAAGGACAGCAGTTTTTAAGATAGCTTAAAATACATTAAAAATCGCTCTTTGATGTGCTTTGGAATTTGAATGAACCGCAATTTTATATATATTTCTCTTTTATTTATTTATATAACATGGGTACAAAAGCTTAAACAATTTCATTGTAACTGTCTAAAACAACAACACTTTAGATAAGTTTAGAATTTTATGTTTTATATTAAAACATATTTAAAAATTATCCCTAAGTCACTACCGCCTACCGAATGCAGTCTGAATAGATACAGGAGATTTTAGAGCAATAAATTTGGAAATCGGTGTACTAATTGTTTTGTAATATTCCTGTTGCAACTAAAATCAATCAAAATAATCAGAACATTATGTAAAAAATGGCTATAACAGCAGTCTAAATTCTTCACTTTTGTCCTGATTTGCTACAGATGCTTGTTTATGATGAAATAATTGAATATGATTTTTTTCAAGTTTCAAGTCATGAATATACGAAAATATAATACCAATTCTTTTTTAAATAAATAAAATTTAAAAGAAAATATTGAAAGCGCAAGGCATTTTGCGGATCTGTAAACTGAATTTTCAGAAATTTTCCCTAACAAGGCAAATCAATGCTGATACATACCGAATACAAATTTGAATGCTTTTAAATTCTCATCGAGTACTAAGTATTCAACTATTCATCTTTTTCCACAACCAAAACTGAATTTCTAAACCAAAATTTGAATTGTTTTCAATTTCGGGAATTCTCGGGACAAAATTTAAAAAATCCCGGGATTCGGGAATTCCCGGTTTTGGAAAAATCCCGGGATTTTTGTCCCTGGAATTCCCGGGATGGATGCACTATGTACAACCATTTGATAAAGACGCTTGGTTTTGGAATGATGTTGTCATTGATTTTTTAAATAACAAATAGTTGGAAACGACCTACTCACACCCTCATTTTACTCAAATATGAGTTAATTTACTCAGCCCTCACACTCACGGTGAGTATCAAGAGTTTTTGCTGTGAGGAAGCCTACTCGATTTGTGAGTGTGAGTGGTTTTCCGAACTCTGGAAAAAAATACATTTTTCGCCAAAAATACCTTAAAACTGTTATGATTTCAGTGCGGTGCACTTTATCGAAACTTAAAAGATTTTTTTCGATTTAATTTACATTCCAAATTGATTTTCGAAAAAAATCGCATAAATTTACGGAAGTTTTAAAAACAGTTTAACATAACTGAAGTGAACATAAATAAATAAGAATTAGCCTGCATTGTTGAAATAGGCAAAATATTGTTGAGAGTTCAATACATTTCCTGAAATACCAAAATCAGCTGTTTTTTGTAAAAGTATATTAAATAAAGAACGAATATTTAAACAGTAGAGTGCCCAGAATAACGTCATGATTCGAATTCCCGGACGCTTCGAAATCCGGACACTTCATCTTGTTTTATTAATTATTTGGATATAAGTTCGCATTATGAATGTCAAAACTGTGTTATTTGATGAATTTCAACATCAACTTTCAATTAAAGTTTGTTTGAACGTTGTAGTCAATGCCAAAACAATTAAATACAATAAAATAATAATTTTACCAAAAATGCGAAACATTTCACTCGAAATATTTCATAGGCGTTCGAAGCACCGGGAAGGCAAAGCAGAAATTTATGGTTTCGATTTCCTTAAATTCTAGCAAATTTTTATATAAACTATCGATTGTTTTGATGTTAACAGCTTATTTGATACCTAAAGAATGCCATTCACTAACATTTCAGTCCAAATTTGTGCGATTCATAAGTAAAATCGAGTGTCCGGAATTCGAAGCAAAAGTGTCCGGATTTCGAATCAGCTTTTATCAGTGTCCGGGAATCGAAGCACAACAAAAAAAACGAAAATTTTAAAATTCTGATGAAAAATGGTTAGAAAAGACATAGTTTGCATGCATTTTCTTGAAACTGACTGTTTATACTACATTCTGATGATATTTCTACATTTACAACTTATTACATGATTTTTTCCAGCTATAACAAAAATGATATGCTACTAAGTGTCCGGATTTCGAATCATGACGTTATGGGACTTTTTCTCAAAACCTTGCTCCACAAGCTGAATATTGTTCCTTGAGCTATTTTAGAACTCTGTGCTAAATATGAGCAAAATCGGTCAACATTTACCCATTGATACTCAAAGGTGAAGTTTGTATGGGAAAAATCGAAAAAAATGTATGGAAAACACAATGTTCTTACGGCTTGGTCTGCACGGTGCGCTTCTTCCATCCAAATATTCCCAAAAGTGAGATTCTTATTGGAAATGTCTCTACAACTTTGTAGAACATTCCAAAGCTGTAAAACTCAATCCTGAAAAGTTATAAGCAATTTAAAAAAGTCATTTTTGTATGCAAATAATGTTTTGCCAACTTAACCTAACAAATCGTTTTCCGCTTGTTGAGCAGGGGGTCATTTTTTCTGGGCACCCTATTGCACAGTGGTTCAGATCGCAAAATTAAGTGTAATAAATGATAATTTTACATGGAAACCCAAGATATGACCAAACATCGATTTTTTACACTTTGGCTGAATTCTGAGGGCAGATTCAGATTTCAGCGAGCAAAATCACATGGATAAACAAACATGTATTTGGACAATTTTCGAATTTCGTTAGGGTGGTCCTAAATGGTTTTCTCTTGAAAATTAAACTTTTTCAAATGAAAACATCTCGAGTTTAAAGAAAACCACCTCTTAGATTTTTTCAACGCTTGTAATGTCATGATTCGAATTCCCGGACGCTTCGAAATCCGGACACCTCATCTTGTTTTATTAATTATTTGAATATAAGTTTGCATAATAATTGTCAAAACTGCGTGTTTTTTTTTTTTTTTTTTTTTTTGATAAATTCTAACATCAACTTTTATTTCAAATTGGTTTGGACGCTGTAGTTGATACCAAAACAATTAAATTAAATTAAAATACGAGTTTACCAAAAATCAGAAACATTTCACTGAAATATTTCAGAGACGTGCGAAGCACCGGGAAGGCAAAACTGAAAATTATGGTTCTGATTTTTTAACTTTTTGTAAAATTCTATACAATGTTTCGATTGTTTAGATGTTGACAGCTTATTTGAGACCTAAATAATGCCATTCACTAAAATTTCAATCCAAATTTGTTGAGTTCGTAAGAAAAAACGAGTGTCCGGAATTCGAAGCAAAAGGGTCCGGATTTCGAATCAGCTTTTTTTTCAGTGCCCGGGATTCAAAGCAAAACAAGTCATTTAAATTTTTAAATTCTAATGAAAAATTGTTGAAAAAAGACATATTTTGCATAATTTCTCTTAAAATTTAATGTTTATACCTGGGTGCTGAAAAGACAGAATGCGTAACGTGATTTTCGAATGCTCCCCACTGCTCCTCACTAATACATCTGCACTACAGCTGTAAACATAAACAAAGTGGAAGGCTATAACGTCATGATTCGAATTCCCGGACGCTTCGAAACCCGGACACTTCATCTTGTTTTATCAATTATTTGGATATAAGTTCGCATTATGAATGTAAAAAACTGTGTTATTTGATAAATTTTTACATCAATTTTCATTTAAAGTTTGTTTGAACGCTTTAGTTAATGTCAAAACAATTAAATTAAATAAAATAATAAGATAACCCAAATTACGAAACATTTCACGTGAAATATTTCATAGACGTCCGAAGCACCGGGAAGGCAAAGCAGAAATTTATGGTTTTGATTTCCTTAAATTTAAGCAATTTTTTATTTAAAATATCGATTGTTTTGATGTGAACAGCTTATTTGAAACCTAAAGAATGCCATTCACTAACATTTCAATCCAAATTTGTGCGATTCATTAGCAAAAACGAGTGTCCGGAATTCGAAGCAAAAGTGTCCGGATTTCGAATCACCTTTTATCAGTGTCCGGGATTCGAAGCACAACAAGTCATCTTAATTTTCAAATTCTGATGAAAAATTGTTAGAAAAGACATATTTTGCATGCATTCTCTTAAAAATGACTGTTTATACTACATCCTGATGATATTTCTTCATTTCCAACTTATTACATGATTTTTTGTCAGCTATAACAAAAATGATATGCTACTAAGTGTCCGGATTTCGAATCATGACGTTATTCAAGCTCAAGCGTGAAATATTTTTTGCTGCGGAAATGACTAGTTTTGATTTTTTTTTAAATCTGTCCATGTTTAAATTTTTGTTGAAAAATTAAAGGCTTCGCACTTTTTTTGTTCGTAGACTAATCGATGGGCGGCCAAAAGAGGCCTTTTTTGATTTCCACGTGACGAAATATTGCGTCAGAAGTGGGTGGAATTTTTGTGAATCAGAAGAACAACCGAATCGAAGTTCCGAGATTGTGTATCTTTGAAGCGCAATAATAATGTTGGAGTAAGATTATTCAATATTATTTGGCATGCGCCATTCATTGATAATTCGTCGCTAATATTTCAAAAAACGTCATAAACGTAGGTTTTGCTTAAGACATAGCGCTTATTGAAATGTTAGCGACGAATTTACCCAATCTCGATTTCTACCCTCTTTTTAAGATTTGTTTACGTCGAATACCGCAAAAGCTCGACACCAGCGACAAAATAAATTATAGATCGATTACAATACTTGCCACTTCTTGGTATCATTTTGCGAACAGTAAATTGGTTCCACTTTGACAGTTCTAAATTGAGGCCGCTTTGCGTATGCTACTAAGTGTCTTGATTTTGAATCATGACGTTAGTGTTAGAGATCCTCTTTCAAATGGAACCTGGCGCTTCAAATTGGACCTGCACCATTTTGAGATATTTAAGTTTTAAATTTGCATCTTTGTTTACCTTAAAATGGCTGTAACTTTTGACCTTGGATAGATAAGCCGGATAACTTTCTAGCAGACCAAAATATTCCTAAAAAGTTAGACTTTCAAAATCACCCTAATCGTGAACCACCCTTATTTTCAACCGAACCAAAAGTTGCCTCTTTCTATTTGCATTATTTCTTCTGAAGACACCAAAGCTCCAAAACTACACCATTCTTCGAAAAATCCATTTTCCACTTAATTTTGCTATTTGGACCAATGTGCGATTGTCCAAAGGTTCAAAAGACTTCGGAAGTGAGGATATTTTTTTGATTATCCAAAGAGATTTTTTTCTGAGGACTTCGGAAGATCAGATCTATACTGTAATACAAAGATTGATTTTAATTCTATTCAATATCGTTCAAATTGAAGGGTTCTGGGAAAAAAAATCACTGACTTTATTACCTTTTGAACTATTTTCATTACTTGTTTTGACGCCATAAACCACTTGGGCATTTCAAGTTAGAGACAAGAATGATTTTCAAATTTACTCATTATGAAGCAAAATATATTTTCAAAAATATCCCATTAGAAAAAAGCATAATTATTAAAACATTTTCATTCCATTCCCGTCAATATCTTTCACCCATCCTCCAACAATAAAAATAAACAACAAATTGTTTCGTGACAAATTTAACACAGCTCAATGATTGCTCATTTCCTTCGACCTCGTGTGAACATTCGTTTCATTGCCGCGGCGGCGGCTAACCACTGGGTACAAGTTGCTTCTGGAAGAAAGACAGAGAGAAAAAATCCGCTATGAAAATGAACCACCAACAGCCGAAACTGAATTGAATAAAAAACAACACATAATGACCACTTATAGAGCAAATAAAATCAAATTACGAAAAACTACCGTTTTCGATCATTTCCTGCATGCAACCCCCCAGAAAGTTTTTTCGGAAGGAAAAAAAATAATACTATGCTGGGAAATTCGAACCACTCACACACAAATTTCGTTGGAGGTTTGCATGACAGAAACCAAAAAAATAAATACGCCGAATTTAAGGGGAATCGAAAGAAATGGCGTGAGACGACAGTCCAATTTTTCCACCATTTTGCGTACGCAACTCAACTGTCGTCGAAAATTTCACCCCAAATTGTGCTGTCTTTTCGTCGTCCCAGATGACCACCAAGGTTGACGACGGTCGCGAGCCCCGCGGGGGACTGACCCCGAAAGTAAGCCCACATCTCTTTATTGAGAAAAAAAACAACCAACCGTCAAGAAAGGTTCCACCGGGACGACCTCCCTGAAGAAGCTGTGCGTGAACAAAAAAAAACATCGCAATTTTCACACCTCTTAATCGAGAACCGTACTGATCCCGCTCGAGGTGAGAAACCCTTGCTCGGGCTGTCAATTTCACTCAAGGGACGAAATTTCTTCGGCCCGGAATCGGTTCGTTGACTCCGAGGAATCCCCAAGACGTGATCCGCAATCTGTTGCGATCGATTTTTGAGTTAATTGACAGGACGACACCTCTTCCACACGCAGTGCGATGAACCCGTCACGTCAGCGGCGTTGTACCCTAACCCAGGTCCACCAGGTGCTGAAGGAGTCGTCCCTTGGATGACACGGATTACTTCCAGATAAGTCACCTTCTACGTTGTGAAGCGCATGAGTGCAAATTTCGCCCCTGCAACATGTGAAATTTGATACGAGAGGGCATCAGCGTAGCTAACAAGCTTGGGAAAAGATATCCTCCCGAAAGGCATCGGAGTGAGTTCCTAAGAAAAAATCAAGATTAATGACATGCATTGCGAGCGGTTTAAAATTACATAAACACACCTGTTAGCTCTTATTGATTTTTAATGGCTTATTTACGAAGCTATGTCAGAGAGAATTAAATTACGGTTCAAACCTTAATATGCTGTGCTCCTCTGTTAATAATTTCACCCTAGCTTAGGAAATGTTTCAAGCAAAGGTTTATGTCCATGCTGCTAAGTGGTAAAATCATTACCATCGGTAACTGCCTATTACTTTTCAAAGTTGTGTAAGCGTTCAGCTATAAAAAACCAAAACGCTTATCAAGCGTTGCGTTGGTTAGCGTTTTGTCTTGTATGGTTTTAGCCTTGGCTAAAGCAAGTCGTCACGTGAAATGCATCACGAAATGTTTCACTTAATAAAAGAAACGCTTCACTAGGGTGGATCTGTTAGCTTATACTATGTCAGTGAAATGTTTGGAGTGGATTGCCTTTACTGTCTCAAGTGTCAGACTAACACAAAAACATAAAAGTAAACCAATTCTTTGTTTAGTTTCAAACAAGCGTGTTATTTTTTGTCTTGTTATAGAATTTGCGAGCTAGAGCACACGCAATCTCAATATAGATTGATTATCAATTTATATTATATTACTGCCTTTTTTTCTATGACCAAAAACATTTTGCATCATTATTTTCTCCATACAAGTCTCCATACAATTTTCGGTATTTTTAAAACGGATTCTCTGATCGATTTGGTGTTTTCAGCAAAGTTGTAGGTGTTGCTTAGGACTTGTTTGAAAAAAAAATAGTTACGCTCTAGGAAAAAAAAACATTTTCTTATTGGACTTATCACACATGACAGTGTTGCCAATTTAACGAAACAATCGTAACTTTTCAAAACAGTGATAAAGTCGAAAATATACATTTTTTGCAGCCAAGGGTCCTGATTGCTCAAAATCAACCACTCCATTCGCGAGCACAAATAGCAGGCGACGCGATACTGCCCTGATGAATTCCTACTGTTTGTCACTTTGAAACCATTCGCTCCCGAACTCTCTCTTTTCTACTCTCCTTCTCTCTCTGATCGGCTCAGTCTCCGATCGGTTCAGACAGGCCGATCGTCTCCGATCACTCTGAACTGAAAACATTTTTTCTCTGATGCACTGCGTTATACTCATTGATTTGGGTTGCCTAAAATCAATGTTATCAATTAAATTGTGCATTTATTTTGATTTCATAACATTATAGACACCATTCAAAGAAACTTCCACCAAGAAAAAATCAAATTGATGGCAAACTGAGGGCGTGAAGACAAAATGACTGCCGCGCTGGCATTTTGTGAGAGTGGCTCTTCGCTGAGCATGGTAGTGAGTGAGTGTCGTCGAGCGACGGAGTAGGCAAATATTTTCACGATGTATTTGTTACCCACTCGGAAAAAAATCTGGTAAATTTGAGTGTCTGGCGCTGGCGGACGTTTGTCGTGCAGTTCAGACACACTTGGCACACTTATCCAAGACAAGTTTTGCGTAACGCCAGATGAATCTGGCGAAAATCGGGCGAAAGTTCTGCCAGCTGTCTGGCACAAAAATCAACCGGTTCAATCGGTTGAACCGTGCACGACCGGTTTGTGTCATATTCGCCAGAAATCATGGCAGAAATCTGGGGTAAATCTGGGTGAAATTCTGCCAGATGGCTGGCGCAAGCCCCCAGACGAACGCCAGAATTGTGCCCGCCATTTCCGACCGGGTAGCTGAGTGAACAGTTCGGGACACTCGCTAGCTGCTTGCCAGACTCATTCGCTCATGAACCCGGTCGGAAATGGCGGGCGCATTTCTGGCGTTCGTATGGGGGCTTGCGCCAGCCATCTGGCAGAATTTCCCCCAGATTTGCCCCAGATTTCTGCCATGATTTCTGGCGAATATGACACAAACCGGTCGTGCACAGTTCAACCGATTGAACCGGTTGATTTTGTTGCCAGACGGCTGGCTGAAATTTCGCCCGATTTTCGCCAGATTCATCTGGCGTGACGCAAAACTTGTCCAGGATAAGTGTGCCAAGTGTGTCTGAACTGCACGACAAACGTCCGCCAGCGCCAGACACTCAAATTTACCAGATTATTTTCCGAGTGGGAATGCTAGCGGGTTAGAATAGGCGACGAATGGATAGGCGATGAGTGAGTGGTTTCTGTTCATTGAACCGAAAATCAGGACCCTTGTTTGCAGCTCCATTGTGAGACTAGTTATTTTACCTGTCATCCTCTAATGATGAAACGGCCTACTTTTTTTTCACTAAAAACAACAGATTTCAATCGATAGGAAGAATATGTCTTTGCTGTTAACTGCTCATTTTCGCATAAATGTACCATATCGTCGCCGTCGTGCTAACTTGTCGTACGTGCTTTTTGGGCCAAATTGAGTTAAGAACGCCATTTTGTGCAGCTCACAATGCCTCACCTTTTGATCTACACAGATCTCCAAAATTCAATATCAATCGCGTATCTTGTCACTCCCTGAAAATTGATGTAAATGCGACAAATAGCCTAAGGTATTTTAGGTCAGAACGCGTTTGACGCACGTACAAGTTAAACTACCGTAAACATTTGTAATCATAATTCGGGACTCCAGCAACCAACTTCAACCAAACTTGCGGACAATGCACATAATGGTCAGCCAAACAAAACGTGTTTGTTATTGTTTACATTGCGTGGCTTCGTTTTTTTTAAGGTTAAATATTAAAACACGTTTTTCTCGGAACGTCGAATTGGCGGATGCGACAAGATAGCACGACGACGTCGATATGCAAAAACAGCAAGCGGAGAAAGCTTTTTTCAACAATTATGTTTTTTTTTTTCAAAAAATTGTCTTAGAAGTGAATTTAGTAAGAATAAATATATCTGCTTCGAGGAAGCATTTTAGAGTTTTTGTCTCAAAGGAGCTTTTGTTCACCATAAAATTCTCCATGTCGAGACTAGGGTGGTCTTAAAATATATATACAGCAATTCCCCACGAAAATGGGAAAAAACAAAAGTCCTCGGATCGGGCTCAAATTTTTTCTGGGGGTTCCCTGGCCAAAATAATTAAACCCGTATTTTATTGTTTGGCCATTAGGGTGACCTACGGCGTGTTAGGGTGGTCTGAAAAATGACCATTTTCGTCGATTCTCGCAAAAACCACTTTTTTCGAAAAATCATGACTCCTCGTAATTTTAACCGATTTCAATTGTCTTATACGCAAATGAAAGGATATAAGTTGGCCTTTCAAAGAAAAATAGTAAGAAGATTCAAAAATCTAGCCTAACATATGAAAAAGGCGTATGAAACTTTAAAATGCCGTTTTGACGGTGTCTGGACCAAAAAGCCTATGTCTGGAAATATTTTTATCGGATTCCCCGGACATTTTTACATAACATATTGAAAAATGGGAGGAGTTCATCAACAGGATTCCGAGATATGATTTTTTGAAAATAAAATCCGTTTTTTTTTTGGCGCACCGCGCGCAAAAACGGGAAAATGACGAAATCGGCCAAAAATCAACTTTTTTCACTGCGATAACTTAAAAATTTTAGCGATGACCTATACATGTCTAGATACCAAAATTTTTGTAATTGAAAGACGCAACTTTTGGTATCGAGGCATGTATAGGTCATCACTGAAATTTTTAAGTTATCGCAGTTTTAGAGAAAAAAGTTGTTTTTTTTTGTGATTTCGTCATTTTCACATTTTTGCGCGCGGCGCGTCGAAAAACACAGATTTTATTTTCAAAAAATCATATCTCGGAATCCTGTAAATGAACTCCTCCCATTTTTTCAAAAACTGTCTTTTGATATTATTCTTCAACTTTCTTGTATTACTTTTGGAAGACTCCAAGTTTTCAGGGCATATTTAGAGCATTATAAAACGCTTCTTTTGACGAAAGAACGAAGTCGCCTGTTCTTTTTGTAAGAAGTTGAAAGCCCTTTTCAAATGTTTGTAACTTTTTAAGGTGGAAGCAAAAAATTAGGTTTGTTGCATTTGGAAGCTTAATTACTCTTCTTTAAATAATGTAAACACGGCGAGTTATTCGATAACTCAAATAAAAATTGTGTAATAACAATAAAAATTTAACTGAAGCCTGTAAAAATTTACTATTAATTTTTTATGACCTAATCAATGAAATAATTATTGGAAAATGCATTACACTCCCGTGTATTTGATATGCAATCATAAGTTTTGCAAGAAGTTAAAATTTGACGAAAAAAAAAATGTTTGCGTAAAAAAAACTTTTTCAGCTTTGTATATCGTAAATTTAACGAAATTCAGCAGCAAAATTGCAAAGCAAAAGAAAAAGAAGCAATCTAGCTGCGTGTAAATGGCTTGGTTGTAAGATAGAAATTTCAAGCTCAAATATGCGTTTATCCTTTACATTATTCACTCGGCCGCTCGGTCATCAAGAGCGGGTTGAAGCTCTCAACTCAAACCACCCCTCCCTTCAAAACAACATGATATTATGAAATTTTATATTTTTTATGATTTTGATTTTTGAAAGAAGATAATTTTTCTAGAGAACATAACATGTGGACTCCTAAGTACAGGAGGCCTTGTTGCGTTCAATTAAAAAAATAGTTTTAAGAGTGTAATTTTTTTGTTGAAAAGTTTCCATAAGACACCAAATCGACAAGAAAATCTGTTCTCAAGACACATATTATTGAATATTTTAATAGTCTTTATGTACGACGACGATTGTCAAAACTGTATGGAGACTACGACGGATGGATTGACTTCTTTGGTTATAGAAAAGTATACACACGAAATGTCATCAAATTAAAATATAAACCAACTGTCGCGTTTCATATTCTTTACATTTTTTGATGACAATCGTGACTTCGAGAAGCAAAACGTTTTTGTAACATTGCATAACATATTTTTAAGGTCAAACATTTTTTTCAAAATTTAAAATAACTAAATATTCCAAGAAAGAATAATCCCGTTGATTCAAGAGCGGGCATGTGATATCTAGAAATAAAATCATTACAGTCTCATCAGTTTTACTGCGATGTGTGCATCGTGTCTTTTTGATATTTAGTTAACATCTTCACACAAAACGGTGATATAATGGGCTAGGTTATGTTGGTTTTTATCGCTTTGTTTTAGATTTTACTTTCATTATAATACTTTTAGCTCAAAAACATCATATATGTATAGGAAAATGGATTCACTTTGTCTGTTCTGTATAGAAAAATCTGGCATTCCGCATTTAAAAATCATTCTACTTCTTTTTTTCTAATCGATTCCTTGTTCATTTGTTTAGTTATTCTTTAAGCGCTTCTTTAATGCAATAGATTTCCGTAACTCTTTTTTTAATATATATAAGCAATAGAAAATCCACCTCGCGGTGGGTAACACGTTTGTAATGCTTCTGGCTTTTGATCTCAAAACATCAAATCAACACAATTGATAACTATCTCGATAATCGGTGTACTCGGTCAAAGCATACTCAACTGATAATTATAATTTAACTTGTTGTATAAACTCTATCGGCATCTGTGTCTTAACGAAATAAATCTACAATTATAATAGTCTTTTTTAATAATTTTCATCGAGCCTAACCTAAACCAACTTACAGTAAATTTGCAGTCCAAACTTTTTTTTTTTTTGGTTTTTTGGTAAAAGCAATAGCTAACTCTCAAACGTTTTATGTAGTTTTCATCTGTTAATATTTGATTGATCTTTATTTAGTTTAGTTTAAAAGTGATACAATTAGTTTTGTTTATATTTGGCATGTTCCGATTACACTTGTTTAATGTTTAGTAGTTTAAATTTGGTTCCATAAATTGATCGTTTTGTCATTTCTTTATTTTTTTCATAATATCATAGAAAACAGCAACCATTCAATGCGCGGAGTAGTATGCTTGTTTGTTTTTTTTATTGAGTTTCGGTTAGCTATTAAATACTTTTTCTTCAGCTACACAACGAGATATTTCTTTAAAAAGTTTGGGTGCAATCGTGCAAGGTTGGTTCGGACTTTGGTGTAGGAAAAAGGGAGGTGCTTCTTTTTTTTTTGGAAAAGTTGATTCAGAAAAATTTCGATTAAATAACTAGTTGGCCATGATACGCAGTTTCCATGCGATTTTGTTTTTTTTTGTAATTTGTTGTGTGGAATTTTGGAAACCATCGGCTTGCTTGGTTACATTTAGAAGATTTTTTTGAATATTTTTGTATTGTTATTTTTTTAATGGTTTAAACCTTATCAATATCGACTAGATTGTTTTTGTATCAAAAACTAAAATGGATTAAAGCTTCACATAGTGTCATTGTTTTGTTGTAGTTTTTTTTTTTTCTTCTTTGGGATGAGTATTGTTATCTTGTTCTGTAAACTATCGTTGCACTGGGACTGAAATCGTGTCTAAATGAAAACCTTTTGTTCTTTTGTACGATTGTATTTTATAAACTCTTGTTAATTGATATTGCTACTCTTCGCGTTTTTCAAGTGTACTTCTCATTTCTTCAGACGACTGGCTTGTCTTTTCCCGATCCTAATCATATCGAAACCGGTAGATCCGACCTGTGTGCAAACGGTAAGGTTAAGAGGGATTTATGGCGAAAAGTTTTTACTTTCTGCTTAAAAGTTGATTTAGATGAGTGCCCTTTTATCAGGCAAAAGTTTTACCCAGAAATTGAAGGTTAGAAGAAACCTAATCGAAAAGGTCACCAAAAAACTTTGCAGCTTAACCGCCCAAAAAGTTCAGCGCCAAGAAACAATAAACATTAAATTTAATTAATTAGCACATTAAGACTGTCATAAGAACTAAAATGTGGAAAACGAGAAGCTCTCGGAAGAAGTAGCCCCCGCCGTTCATGCTAAAAAGCCAATTATGAATGACTCAAGGAGCTGCCACGTGGCAAAGACAATATTTTCGCTTTGGCAAGCGTTCGAGTGGAAGTAAAATGAAATTTTGGGAGCCATTTCCTGGAAAAAGCAAAGACACTGACTGCTGTGACGTGACTGTGGCGGTGGCGAATGGATACAAATTTCATTAGCACGCGATCTGGGTTGCCGTGGAAAAATCTGGCAATCAAGTGAAAAGTGCTCGTGATTTTCTGGCTGTAATTGAAAGGAGTTTTTGTGGTGGTGTGTGGGTACGACTTTTGAATTGAAGGTTCTGACTGTTTTTTTTAAATTAAATTCTTTTACTAACATTAAAACATAAATAAAAGTTATTCTGTATCTTGCGATGGGATTTTGTGATCGATTTAGTGTTTTCAGCAATGTTGTAGGTAATTTAAGGCTAGTGATTTTTCACGTCAAAAATATTAAAATTATTTGGCACGCCAATTAAAAAAAAAATTGAATTTCACGGTACTTTAAAATCTGCTTAAAATTTACTCAAAATATTTTAATTTCATAATTATTGTGTACAGGAATGTGACATAAAAAAGTTAGCAGTTGTTTAACTTACAAAATATAACCCCTTTACACAAAAAATTAAGAAAATAAATATTATGTGTTCAATTTTTTGAAATATTGTGAAATTTTGCGGAATTGTGCATAACCTATATGGGAGACATTGGCTATAATCCTATGAAAAATCATCCAAACTTCAAAAAATAACAGTGTTTTGGAATCGAGATGATGTCAACTATCCATTGCAATAATAATAACATGAAAATTTTCACAAAATACGTATTTTTCTTTATTTTGAAAATGCATTTTTCCGAAATAATACTCAAAATCATTGTTTTTTTTCTTTATGGTTATCAAATGATCGGATTTTTCAAACACATTTTTGAAAATTCGAAAAAAAAACTCACAAAACTACGTATTTTTGAAGGAATACTAAAATGTTCAGTATTCTACAATATGGGTATCAAATGTTGGAAAAAAAAATCATACATTTCGATAACAATAAATTTTGTTGTGAAATACTCAACATTTTCACAAAACTACGTCTTTTTGAAAAAAAACTAAAATTTTAGTGTTTTTTTTTTTTTCAAAATGGGCATAAAATAATTGAGAACTTTTCGTACATTTCAATAGAATTTTTTTAATTGCTCAAAATTATCACAAAACAACGTACTATTAAAAAATACTAAAAATTTCAGTTTTTATTATATGGGTATCAAATAATCGTATTTAAAAATAACTGAAATTTTATATATTTTATAAAAGGTAGTAGTTTTGTGAAAATTTCGAGTGTTTTAAATTAAATGTGTTCTTACTTTTTCAAAAGATGAAAAAAAACTCATACAGGAAAAAAATATTTTTTTAGTTTTTAAAAAAATGCAGCTATGCGTTTTTTAAAGTTTTAAAAAAATGTGATAAAGCTTTCGAAATTTATGAAAAAATCTGAGTATTTCACATAAAATATTATTGCTATCGAAATGCATGAGAAATTTCTGATTATTTGATACCCATATTGTTAAATACTGAAAATTTGAGTATTTTTTCCAAAAAAACTATTTTTGTGAAAATTCTGAGTATTAGACAAAAAAAATTTATTGCAAACGAAATGTATAATAAATTTCCAATCATTTGATACCCATATTGTAATCTACTGAAAATTAGATATTATTTTCGAAAATACGTAGTTTTGTGATAATTTAGAGTATTTTCAA